>NC_137615.1:10223465-10350965 GCF_963280865.1 Gymnoscopelus braueri
ATTATATTTGGACTGGTTAAATTGGGGTTTGAACCAGGGACCTACAGACTTGCGGGTAGACAGTGTAAAGGATAAGGATAATTCCTTTAACAGGTCCGTTCATGAAAGTCCTTGCGGTCTTGTTTCCAATGAGGGCCTGTGAGCAATTAGGGGTTAAGAGTCTTGCTCAGGGACAAATTTCATTTCATCGACATATTTGCTGGCCTGGCCTGGAATCGTACCTGGGGCAACCTAGGCGGGCTCACTAACCACTCAGCTATGGCCGCAGTACTGACAGAGCCATTGGATAGACAGAATTGGATTTCATATGTGGTAAGTTATCATACAGCTAAAATGATAAGAATTCAAGTAAAATTGACAAAGATCTGGCCTGATGAAATCTCAACTGCTCTCTCTCAATGTGCAAAATATGCCACAGGTCAGTGGCGGGTCAGTGGCGGGTCTGTGGCGGGTTTTGGCGGGTCGTGGTGGTCAGTGGCTGTCAGTGGCGTCTGTTGCGGGTCCGTGGCGGGGCGTGGCGGGTCCGTGGCGGTCAGTGGCAGTCAGTGGCAGTCAGTGGCAATCAGTGGCAGTCAGTGGCTGTCAGTGGCTGTCAGTGGCAGTCAGTGGCAGTCAGTGGCAGTCAGTGGCTGTCAGTGGCAGTCAGTGGCAGTCAGTGGCTGTCAGTGGCTGTCAGTGGCAGTCAGTGGCAGTCAGTGGCTGTCAGTGGCAGTCAGTGGCTGTCAGTGGCGGTCGTTCCGCCGTGGCGGTCGCGTCTCCGCCGCGGCGGGTGCGGCAGAGGGGCGGCGGGTGCGGCAGAGGCGCGGCGGGTGCGGCGGAGGCAAGGCGGGGTGCGCCGGAGGCAAGGCGGGCGCGTCTCTGCCGCAGCGGGTGCGGCGGAGGCGTGGCGGGGTCACGGCGGCCGCCACTGCCGCTTTGGGATCCTGCTGTCTCTCGAGAGATGAAGCAGGGACCCCCACTACATTTTTACAATTGTGTTGCAAATTAAACCTTTTCATAGATTTCATAGATAGCTTCATTGACTATCATCAGGGTTGTGTAAATTAATGTATTTTGTTCATTTCAGACATTTAACCATATAAACCTATATCAATACTTAGTTCTTCATTTGCTCCTTCCCCCCCTACACCAAACCTCTTTGCCGAAAATAGCCGATCTACAAGCTCACAATGCGAGACGTTGTGGGCTTGTAGATCTGCTATTTTTGGCTAATGTTCCCCTCAGAATTGATTGATTGATTGATGAACTTTATTTAGTAAGACATGGAAGTACAAATTCACAATACAAGGTCTACTAAACTGGGAGTCTCATTAAGCACTAAGCTTGTTTAAGATGAGATCCCCTTGCACACAAATCATGATGACATATAAGAGACAGACAGATATACACACTACTATACAGAATATGTCATACAATCAGTTTACAGGTTACTGGTATGAAGCGTGAAAAATATGTACAAGAGAAGAAAGAGAAAGGGGGGGGTAGGGACTTGGGGTAGGTTAAGACTTAGACAGGGGCCATTTTAGAATTGCAGCCTCCTGAAGGTGTATCTTTAGGGCAGTTTTAAAAGTGAGTAGGGTTTTACACTCCTTTAGAAGAGGGATGTACAAGTGGTTAAAGTAAAAAGAAATAACATCCTAACACACAAAGATTTGGCGGACCCCCTATAGTAGCTCTGAGGACCCCCTAGGGGTCCGGACCCCTGTTGAAGACCCCTGCTTAAAGCTGTTAGTTCTTATGGGTGTCCTTGTCTACCGGGGTGAACATTCTCCTATATTATGAACCATTGTACTTGACACTGGCCTGTCTCTGGCTCTTTTGACCCACAACAGTTTTATTCTCTGTACAAAATGTCTATCCAATTGATGCAATATACTTGGGCATTATTAAAGGGATTGGTGTATCCCTATATTTTGGACATGTCATCATAGGCTAAATATGAGGGAGGAAACATCCAAGTTGCTTTAAAGATATTGTAAAAAATATATCTTTTTTTAAAGTCATAAAAAAGAACACAGAAATAGAGGCTTAAGTTTTAAGGCTTTTCACTATTTGTAGTATGACAGTCTATGGGGCTTAAGGGGGCACATTAACCTGCAGGCTTTTCCTTTCCTTTTTGCCATTTTGGTTGGTATGGTGTACCGGACAGTACCGATAAGCTGTCATTTTATTTAAATTTGTCATTTATTTTTAAATAATCAATTAAACCGATTAATTTGGTTAACTTTTGCACCCCGACAATACTGTAAATCATGTGTGGTTCTCCAGGACATGCGGAGGCAGGGTGAGCTGGGATCCCAGGTGAAAGTGGACGTTCATGCTGCCCCTCAGGATGACCTGGCCAAGGTCATGGTATCAATGAGAGAACACTACGAGAAGGTCATCACCCAGAACCGCCAGGAAGTGGAGGCATGGTTCGAGACTAAGGTAGGCTACACTACACCAGTGGTTCCCTAACATCTTCATGTCAGGGACCCCCAAATATTATGTATTTGGCCGCAAACCATCTGAAAATATTTTGTCCCAGGGACCCTCATAAAAGATTTGTGTTGTGAAAATAGCAGATCTGCAAGCTTGTAGATCGGCTATTTTTGAATAGCCAAAGTACAAAATAGGGTTAAAGCGGTTAAACAGTTTTTGCTGGGGACCCTCTGGAACCTACTCAAGGACCCCTGGGGTTCCTCGGACCCCACATTGAGAACCAGGGCACTACACCACACTAAATCCTATTTCACTTTGTTAAAAGTCATCAGATCCTCCTGTTTGTCAGAACGTGTGTTAAGCATCGTATTAACGTTGGTTTTCATCCACAGACCGACAAGCTGAAACAGGAAGTTGCTCAAACAACTGAGATCATCGATTTGTCTAAGAGTGAGATCATCAAGGTCAGACGTGAACTGCACAGTCTGGAGATCCAACTCCAGGCCGAGATCAGCAAGGTAAGACCCGGTTACAGGAGAATGGCTTGGTTCAATATCTCATGTCCTTCAACACAGCCATTTTGTTCATGTTTTTCATATGCATTTCGATTGCACAAAGAAAAAAACTATAACTATCTCATATCGGGTGCTCCTTACGGTTTTTGTTTCCACTGACTTCATGGGAAACAGTTACCGTTGTGGTGATGACAGGAAAAGGCGACTGACATTATCTTCTGACATTAATCCTGTTCCCGCCTCCCAGTAATGTTTTACAATCCATTTTATGATTTGTTTAATTATTCAAAAGGCCTTACCAGGCCGAACCGTAAGCCTGAAAGGTACCAAAATTGAACGAGAATTCAGAACTGGACACTTGGCAAATTGAAAGTCCTAAGTGCATGTTTTCCAACATTTGGCACCTAGAAAAGTGCTCTTATACAGTAACTTCCAATAATCCAGCCCCCTCTCTCCATCTATGAAACAGAAAGCATGTCAGGTAAACGTCCTGGAAGAGACCAAGTGCGGATTTGCCAACCTGCTGGCAGGTTACCAGAGACAGGTGTGTATCCTGGAGGAACAGCTAACCCTGCTCAGAGCTGACTTGGAGAACCAGGCACAGGACAAGACCAAGCTGGAGATGGAGATTGCCGAGTACAGGAGACTGCTCAACGCATACCTTGAAAACATTGACAGGTACAAAATGGCAGCGGATTTATCTCCAACAAAAAAATGCTGGCGTTGGAGAGCTTGGACTCAAACGTTTGTATCAAGTTTCAATTTTTATATATATATACATATATATATATATATATATATATACTATGACTATTTGGGGGACTTCGCATGGAAAAGTCTGGGAAACCCTGATGTCTTGTACCCATCCTTTGTTCCATTTGGTCTCTCTCGCTGCAGAAACAAGAAAATCACGACCCCCGAGACCACCAAGAAGGAGATCACCACAGAGAAGGAGGACATGAAAACCACGACCCCCGAGACCACCAAGAAGGAGATCACCACAGAGAAGGAGGACATGAAAACCACGACCACCAAGACCACCAAGAAGGAGATCACCACAGAGGTGAAGGACGAGGATGGACACCTACTGTCCACAGACACCAAGAACAGCGTCGAAACCGAGGTTATAGAATAATGATTCATGATTCTTGATTAATGATTAATGATTTTCTTAATCATTTGACCAGTGATGTGTCTGCATTGTGTGTAAGCCTGATTCCTCAATAAAATCCACAGTGCCAGTGCTTCTTTCTTTCGTCTGAATTTGTTTATGAATGACCCTCAATAACGTATTGCAGTGGTTTTCAAACCTTTTTCGCCGAAGGCACATAAAAGGGCAAATTAAAATCTCAATACACACCTGTAATCATATCTCTGCAAAACAGCTTATATAATGTGTGTTGTCGCTCTTGGCACATGTATTAATGGCAATTAAAAAGTCTAACAAATTAAAGCAGCTCTATTATAACTTTCCTCTTCTACCCTATATATATGAGTGCATTATTTAAATATGCCTGGTATCCTCCCAGTCAAAACGAGTGCAAACTTCACCCAGCCGGTACATCAATAAGCCTCTTAAATGAGTGCACCCGCTCATTGAAATAGTAATTATGTCAATAACAATAACTGATGTATGGAATAAATGCATGAAGGAAAATGTTACGCACATTTCGCACAAGAAGAAAGAGACGCAGAGAAGTAATACTTAAGTAAAAGTATCAACACCCTATAGTAGAAATAGTCTGTTACAAGTACAAGTGGTTCTACCGAACTCTGCACTGCACACTTTACGGCTCATCAGCAACACTTATGCCAAGTTTGATGTCGATTGATCGGACGGTGCCCGAGTTATGGCCGGGACACACAGACAGACAGACTGACAGTCACACACAAGCAAGCACACACGCACGCACGCACGCATGCACGCACACACACACACAGACTTTGTTAATGTATAGATGCTGTGAAGTTCCAGAGAGGAGGTGGTAGTGGGGTGTTGTGGTTAAGCAGGTTTCCATGTACTGTATGGAATGTGTGTCAGCAGTGTTTAGCTGGGAGGGAATTCGTCAAGAATCATCAAGATTGTGCAATTGGTGACAAGCTTTAGATTGTTGGCATGGTGTTAGGTATGGGCATAAGGTTTGCTAAATAACATACAAACAATGATGGCACATATTCCCTCTCAGCTTCACGCATTTTAAGCTCCCACCATCTTGAAAATTATGCCTTTCCAGAAGTTCAATTTTCCTACATTTTTGTTGGTTATTTAGCATACCCAATAGTAACAGAATACATTGACAAATCTCTTCTATCAATTATTTGGGGTTTCAACCATACCTATACCTATCTGATATTGGATTCATTGCAAACGGACCACTAGGGGGCGAGCCCAACTAGTTTGTGATGTTTTTTGAAAACCTTATGCCCATACCTAACACCATGCCAAAAATCTAAAACCTGTGCATGATTTTTATGAATTTCCTCACAGCTAGTTAAGCTGGAAATGCCAGTCAATCAGCCCTGCCTTTCTTTTTTGTCTTGTGTGTTACAGACACACTGTCGGAATATGATCCTGGAAGAGACAGAAAACTATTTGGTTTGTGTGTTTTGATTCAAGAGCATGGCAACCAGCTGCAGATTCAGAAGCTTAATGGGATAGGACTCATTTCTCTGTAGCAGTTAAGTGCAATGGGTTACCTGCAAGCCTGCAGTCCATTAGCTCTAATTAACCTAATTATTACCATAACTACATTGAATTGTAACAGGCTCCATATATACCCATGTTGTTTTGGTTTGGTTTTTACTTTTACATTGGAAAATTGTATATTTTCCGGTAATAATTATCTGATAATTCTTTGCTCTAGGTCACTTTCCTGTATATTCCTATGTTCTACCTTAAGCAAATTATGAGAATGTCAGTGATTTGTTTTCGTGTTGGCCTTTTCTTTTCACAGCTTAGTCCAGTGGAATTATCCATGGGAGGTTTTATCCCATAGACATATAAAGGTAGACGCCTCCTCCGGCCCTGAGAGGTCTGTATCGCAGGCTCCATTTTGGAGAAGGCAAGCTTCCTGACTACTGGCCAATCACAGCGGGTCTTTTCCAGGACGTGGCGGAATCTAGTTATATAAAAATATAACAGGATATTTTTATACAGTTTCTTTTTGAAACATGGAATAATCATTTGGAAAATGGTTGTGCTTGAAGACATGCGTTGAATACCAATAGGAGGGAGAATTCATGGTTAGTGCAGGAAGGTCAGAAGGACTCAAAATTCTAATGTAGATTCTTATTATAACAGCAGAGAAGGAAGGAAGAAGAAGAGCACCTGGACTTGGAAGAAGAGTCAGGGGTTTCAAGGGTAACAGGAGTTGTGCATGAGGGGGGTGTCACCAAGCAGCGAGATTTATGCACCTGCTGTTCCCAAGTTGATTCTTGGATTGTAGATCGGCTACTTTCGGACAGCTAATTTCTGCATCAGCTTGTGTAGATCAGCTATTTTCATCATTTGGGATATGATTATAGTGGAAATGGTGTGCGGATACATGCCGTGGAGCAACAAGTTGAGGTCAAAGATCAAGCAGGCCTGAAGCAGGCCTCAGAGGGATTGAGGAGGAAGGAGTTGTGAGTGCCGTAGAAGGAGAAGAGAAGACTGCAGCCTGCACATCAGACACCAGAGGTAGCCAGAGAGAAGCTGGGAGAAGACCCGCGAAGACCCGAGTCTACGAAGTTAAGCGAAGCACAGAGCTACGCTGAAGGGTTGAGAACTGATAAACAGTATATGAGAGAGCTATTCTGATGTGTATGAAATATAATCTAAGCTATTCAATGCAATGTTATCTTTGTGATGTATTATTGTGCATGACAAAGGTACAAGGTCATGGGGTCTGCGTCATAGCAATCTGGGAACCCATCGTCAAATAAAAAGGAAAATCAGCACCCTCTGCTGTTTTTCACTTTTCCATTTGACTCTGGGCGGAGCTGTACGGAGGATCCATGCTCACGGGAAACCGGGGTTTTGGTCTGCCCTCAGCCCTCCACTTCGGGTGGTCCGCCTATGTTTTCATTCCCACTAAAAATATTTCTCCACGGAACACTAACACCATTTATCCCAAAGAACATGGATCGTTTTGGTTATAAGCCCACTTGTTTCTATGATGAAAGAGCAAGTTAAAATGTTACTGACTTTCCGTGGTTTTGTCGGCTCCGAGGACGCTATTGTTAAATGAGTTTCGGTTTGTTTCCAGTGGGAATAGAGCCGCACACATGTAAATCCCGCCCACTACATTTGATTGGGTAAAGCGCGGCCTGCTTCCCGATCTGAAGGCACGCCCACTTGTAGCCAATGTGCATGGGTTGTCAACACGGCTCCCAACAGATCCAAGCGCAGCTATGGATCTGTTCTTGAGAGATTAGCGTCATAGTAACCTTGAGCATTGTCACCTTCACATTGGAGACACTGACGCAACCCAGTGACTCAGAGGTCAGGAGACGGGGGGGAGAAAGCTGTTTTGAGACGATGCAATGGTTATTGAGGATGACTAAGAGGCAGGTGATAGGTAGAAGGAATAAGGTGGGTTGTACTATTGACAAGGTCATCAGGGGGTAGAAAAGGTGTTGCACAACGGCGCACAACAGGATTCCAACCCCAAGGATGGACGGGGCACGCCTGCCCCGAGGAGGATGAGACTTTAAAAGGAGGAGGAGTTTACTGCCATACTTAAAATACTTGCAGATTCACTTTCAACAAAAAATTCTGGCATTGTCCGTCTTTTAGCTTGAATTGCTGTCTCTGGGAATATTCAGGAGTATGACTTATACTTAGGATATTATACATGTATTAGATATTAGATATATATTATACTTAGGATATTCTCAGGTTCAGATTCAGCAGAAAGTTCTGGCATTGTCCGTCTTTTGGTTGAATAGCTGTCTGGCAATATTCACGTAGAGAAAAGCTTATCAACACAACATGTTAAGAACATGAAATCCATTGTAAGGGCAGAACCATGAAACATAATTATATAAAAACATATATATATATGTACTGTATATGTGGCTGTAGCACTCTCAGCTAATTTTGCAATAAGGCCTAGCATGCCCTATAGGAATATCGATAAAGAGTATTGATATTAAGGGATGACCTGGTGCCTTATCAAAACTCCCAAGTACGGAAACTTGTCATCGGATAACAGCTGAGACACACCTAGAATCCACAGAGCGCTGCAGTGTCAGACTCCTGCTGCGGTGTGCATTCTGACACCGCAGTTATGATTGCACCAACGGCAGCGCTCTGTGGATTTGTCTATATACTTTATCTTTAAATTAACACTGAGGACACAAAAAGGGAGACAGGGGATTCATTCATGTGGAGAAGAAGGAGTTGAAGTAGCTGATTACACATTCCAGTGACTGAAACAATATGTGCAAGTGTCCCTTTATGTGTGGAATTTCTTTGCCTCCAAAAGGAATGTACAAATTAGCACAGTCAGGCTATATTAAAGCTGCAGCTTTGCTGTAGTGCAAAGACACACATGTAGCTATACCCTATGGCAGTGCTTCGCAACCTTATCAGGCCGTGACCCCCCAAAATAATCATATTTGAGTTTGAACTGGAGACCCCCCCCCCCACCCAGATAAGCACTTGGAATTGTAGGAGTTGAGGCATTACATTGTTTGACTCGGTTCCACAGACAAATATTGTGGGAAATATTCTTACTTACTTTCTTATATTATTTGACAATTTGGCCAATGTTTGAACAGTTTTTATAGTATAGTTTGTTGATTAATTTTGTTGCTGTAATGGACTTTTTCTTTTATTTCATTTTTTTTCTCTTTGAGGTATTAAAAAGGTCTTAAAAGTCCTTATATTGTGACTTCACTGTCATCTGGGGACCCAAAAATTATGTGGGGACCCTCCTGGGAGTCTCGACAGGTTGAGAATCGCTGCCTTATACAGTAGGTACTTTATGTTTACAGTCAGATTAATCCATTTGTGGAGAAAATGTAGTTGAAGTGGTGCATTATGCATTCCATTGGATTTACAAACCTATGTAAATGTCTCTGCCTCTAAATGGCAGATACAAGACAGACAGGGTGTTGAAGGTTGCGGCAGACAGCTCTCAAAGATGTGGCATGGCGAGAATCAAGAAATAATCCAATTGTAGCAGAAAGATAAACTAGTTATTACTTAACCACGAAAGCATCTGTGTCATTTTAGATTTTTGCTATATATAAAAATAAAACTTTTCCAAAAATGTCTTAGGATTTAGAAAGCTTTTTTTGAATGGTCTAAATGGGTTAAATACATCAAAGACAACCGTGATCATTGGATTGTATTGGACCCACACCAACAGCATTAGCCCAGCTCCTTACAACTATCTATATACAGTATTATCTCGCATCTGGATCATTTGAGTCAACAATAGCCACCGCAACTGTAATATCACAGCCCACATTTGGCCGTGTGCTTCTGTCCCAGGAGAATCGGAGAATTATGTCACACAAAGGGGGTAATCTGTAATAGGCACCAAATCCTTATCTTTGTCATCTGTTTTCAGGAGTTCATAGTGCGACGCCGTATGCATTTATTAGCATGTCTGAAGCATGATAATAGGGTACTGTAAGTTCAATTAAATTAGCATAAGTTAAGTTAAGTTTTCTTTTGGGGAAATTTGTCCCCTGCATTCGACCCATCCTAACTTCTTGGGAGCAGTAAGCAGCCACAGTGTAGCAGGGACCGCCTCCAGTACCTTGACGCACAAGGAGAAAGAGACGCAGAGAAAGAGCATGGTGACAAAGTTAGAACAACATGAAGGGGATGATTTGGGGCAATTTGTAACTTTGCTGAGCAAATTTTAGAAATGTATATATATATATATATATAAATATATTTATTTCTTTATTGATGTATCTACAATTTACAATTTAGGCATTTAGCAGACACTCTTAATACTCTTAATGCGACTTAAGCAGTAAGCAAGGTAAACACGAGGTAATACATCAAATGCATAGAAATAGTAATCTAGTATCATATAGGTAAACCGATAACCTATTATTTAGGGGAAGGGGGTAGTACTGGCAAGAACTTCCAATCTACTTTCACCACTGTATACTGTACATGTCCAGTACTGTTCAGCAGTGATGGAAGAAGTGCTCACATGTTTTACTTAAGTAAATGTATCATTGACCTATAGTAGAAATAGTCTGTTACAAGTACAAGTCCCGTATTACAATTTACTTGCTTAAACAAAGGTATTGGCATCAAAATACACTTAAGGTACCAAAAGTAAAAGTACTCATCATGCAGAATGTCCATTTCACAAGTTTTCAAATGCATAAAATGTATTAAAAATCCTTCGATTCATTTGGCAGATATACAAGCTCACAACACGTCGCCAAGCGATGCGTTGTGAGCTTGTAGATCGGCTATTTTCAAATTGCCCAAGTATAAATATAGGTGGGTCTGAAGCCGAGTAAAAGTACAATATTTGTCTTTAAGACAAAAATTGTAGTAGTGGAGTAGGAGCTTGGAAATACTCCAGTAAAGTAAAAATACCTCAAGTACAGTACTTGAGTAAATGTACTTACTACTTACTTTCCACCACTGCTGTTCAGTACTCTGTTCACTAAAACATTACTGTACAAAGATGCATTTAGGAACCAAGTGGAATGTACCGCTGACCTGACCACGTAAGCATGAGACTGGAATGCTGCTCAGTCCAGCGTTGGTGACAGGGTGTCTGGAATCTAGATGGGTGACATTTGGAAGAATAGACTTTCACTTATAGGTCAACAAGGTTTTTAATTTCCTTCCTTTTGTGTAAGATCAGAGTAAGAAAGTCAGTCTGTGAACTTAAAAAGGATCCAATACGGTTCAGTTAAGTTAAAAAGCCTTTATTTATCCATGGCTTAGTTGCTATAAGCAAAGAACAAAAAAGGGAAACGCAGGTGACCTACGCGTTTCGGCACTACTGGCCTTCATCAGGGTCCACTGGTTATGACAGACACATCACGTCATGTTATAGCAACCTCAAACTGTCAATTATTAAATCATCTTTAGACTACACCAAGATCACATTACAAACTAGAAAAAGTGCTCCTCGGAGCACAAGTCTCCGCCAGGTCAGGTAGGTTATTATGGCCTCCTGGTGGCGCTATAATAGGCCAATGTGAAAAGGGTGCCATTTATTCCTAGGCTGTGCACGGCAATCGGACACTGCATGCATGATTTGAGGCATTTTTTGAGGCAAACATTACATGTCAATGTTAGCCAATCAGGATGGAATATGAAAAATCAAACAGATCCGTCTTGATCACATGACTATAGAGATCATGTGTACCTATTTGCGTGAAATTTGGATCAAATCTGAAGGCTTGATATCAAAAAATGTGTTTTACATAAGTCTGCCTCCTGGTGGCGCTATAAAAGGCAAATGTGAAAAATGCAGGGCAAAGGTTTTTCCTTGGCCTCTAGAGAGTGTGCATACAAAGTTTTACACTGATCGGTGTAGTTATAGGTAAAAACACGAATCGGCCTGTTACAGCGCCACCATGAGGCTGATTTGAACATTTTCAAATGGCATTTCTTCCTCGGCCTAATGGGAATGTATGAGCAAAATTTCACGGAAATTGCATGCTGTGTTCATGATTTGAGGCATTTTGTTCGAAGCGGAGTACTCCTGCAAACTTTGAAAGCCAATTTTTGCCAATCAGGATGGAATATGAAAAATCTGAATTAGCCGTTTCTTTTAACTCTTTGACTGCCAGAGTATTTTCATAAAGTACTCCCCCAGTGCCAGCAATTTTCGTGTTTTTTTATTTTTATATTTTGAATTTTTCTCATGAAAATAATTTAAGGGGACATAATGTAAAGACCCAGCACAAATCCGCCACTAGAGTGCAGCACATGACTGCTTGATCAGGTCGTTGGGTCTCTCTCAGCCTTCTTGATAGATTAGACAGGGAAAAACATGAAAACGGAAGTGACGTCGTCCCAGATTGTTTTGATCGCCAAAATGCCGTCGTGATACACGACGGCGATGACTGATCGTCACCCAGACCATAGATTATAGAAGAGAAACTGTCCGTTTGTCCGTCATACCGTGTGAAAGACCGTTTATTTACCTATTTTGGACGAAAATGACTGGGGAAAAGAATCAAAAACCGGAAACGGAATCCAGGTCATGAAACCGGATGCAGATGAACGTGAAGTAAGTGGAACTCGAGAATAACATTGAATATTAAGCAGCATAGCGCAATCAGAGATTAAATGAACGCGCGTCTGCTCTGGCATCCAGGGAGTGTGTGTGCACAGTTTCTCTGCGATCAAGCCAACGGTGCCAGAGATTAGCTGTACACAAAATGACAGAATGACGGACGGACACACACACGGACACACGGACGGACGGACAGGGGCGAAAACATACTCTCTCGCCATGCCTTTCGGCCTGGCGGAGACAAAACTACTAAGTATACACATATTCATATTTCAAATCCCCCCTTGTCCACACTCATGTCCAAGTTTCTGGTAGTGTATGACAAATAACAATAAGAAGTAACTAGATGGCAATAAAATCTGAGCGAAAGGGGCATATAACAACCTCAAAATGGGAGATGACCACAACATACAGAGTCGTTGCAATGCAGTGGGAAATGACCACAAAGTATATAGTGGATATATAACACATGAGTCCATTAGAGAAAGGGAGAGAAATCTATCTCATCATCACTTATATTCAAATGGTTGGGGGATGACTGCACAGTTAAGACGAGTATGTGATGGTTGAATGAGGATCTACTTATACAACCTGTATATCTGGTCAAGAGGAATCTCCTGAACGGCAGCTTAGAATATGATAAGCCAATTGAGAACTACCGTCCATATCCTAAGGCGACAAGATTGATGACCACTATGGTTAAAATAATGGATCTCATGTGATAATGACACAGTTACATTGCAGGCCATTTTACCTGCTGGACCTGTGCTGATTAGCAAAAACCAGTTCTTTGGTATTCTAAATTTTCCGACACCCTGCCCGCCGCTCCCTCCTTTTGCACAATAGTTTGAACAATTCACATATCCACTGGGTATCAGGTGTTTCTATGCAATGGACTGGAAGTGCATGCATACCATGCATATGATATGCAAAACCATTTTTGGTTCTATTGTGACACATTCTGAGCTTGAAGATCGGCTATTTTCACAGGATAAAAACAGGGCTTAAGTGGTTGAGTTTAAATGCCGTAGCTGTAGGCTACTACTACGGTGGGCAACAACCTCTTTTTGATCTACTGTCTATCGAGTTGATAAAAAAAAGCTACCATTATTAACCATTATTTTTGATGTGCATAACACATTTCTCCCCTTACAGTTGGACTTTATCTTAACTGTAATAATTAATATTACATTATTGACAAATTATTTTTTGTGTTTTATGAAATTACTGAAATGTTTTCCAGAAAATTGACCTGAGTAGACTATTTTTAAACCTTTTGGAATGTTAAATGATATGCTTGTTGATCAGGTTAGGTCCATGTCACCAATACAGAGACACTACTAGCCTAAAATATTCCCCCCCTAAAGTACAACTGACTTAATTGGAGCCAAGAGGTCCCACTAACAGGATACTGGTTATGTAGGTAATGAGGCATTGTGCTAGCTTCCCTAGGAATGTTGAATACTAAAACCTTCACCAAAAACTAGTTGCGTTGCCAAATAAAACAAGACATACCAAGTCACCAGCTAAGGAACATTTCTATCTTGCTCTGTGGTTCTCAAAGTGTGGTCTGGGAACTCCCATGGGTCCTTGAGGTGGTAACAAAAAATAGCACTTTAGCCCTATTGTATACATCACAAGCTCACGACGCGTCTGCTATTATAAATACATTAAAACAATAACATTTTGAAAGATTTGGGCTCATTTTGGACATTTTTAACAACACAAATGGCCTCTTATGGCATACCATTTTTTCAGATGCGGGTCTTCGACTAAATACATATCAATCTGAGGGTGCCTGACATGTTTCACTGATCTAGCTGTTCAGCTGTTGACACTTCTACTGCTTCCTCACTTTAGATTTCCAAAGAGGTCCTTGACAACACTAAAACCCAACTGGATAATGACAATGTAAAGCTGGATTCACATGACTGGAAAGTCAAGTAAGTATATGCGGAGGAAACAGATGTCCAAAAGAAATTAACCATTTTAAGCTGTGGGTGAAGACACATTATTATAAATGTCTTGTGGTTTTGGTTGCATTTCCATTGGGTGAATGACAGCATAGGAACCGAGACAGAGAACAAGTAAAAGTGGTATAGTATGTTTGATGTATTTAATGTATTTATTTACCAGGGACAGCGCTAATTAATCAACATTTCAGTTTTCACATCCATGTAAATGAGCCAGCTAGAGTTAGCTGGTGAAATAACTATCAAAACAAAACAAACATACAGTATCAATACAATACAAGACAAGTAAACAGAGTGCAGTTGACTAGAGAACCTAAAGATTGACCTGGATATCGGCACCTGGACTGACTGGGTTACTAGGCTAACCCAGGTTGTCTATTTTCCAATACTGAAAGTTTAAAATAAGGCTAAAGTGGTAAAAACTTGACTTTGAGGCTAGAATAAATCATTTAGCTGGGGACCCCCTGGAACCCCCTCAAGGACCCCACTTTGATAACCATTGATATACTGTACTGTCTCCTTCTCCCAGGTATGAGAGTGAGCTGTCCATGCGTCAGTGTGTGGAGGCAGACATCGCTGCTCTGAAGATAGTTCAGGAAGAGCTGGATGTGGGGAGATCCAGTGTGGAGCTGCAGGATCTGGAGGAGGAGCTGAAGAGGCTGCATGAGCACCATGAAGAGGTAAATGTTTGGAGGTTGAAGATCACGCATGAATACTCAAAGCTAGGGGTCCTCAACGTTTTTCAGGCCAAGGACTCCTCAGCTGAGAGAGAGATGAAGCAGGGACCCCCACTACATTCTTTACAATTGTGTTGCAAATTAAGCCTTTTCATAGATTTCATAGATAGCTTCATTGACTATCATCAGTGTTGTGTAAATTCATGTATTTTGTTCATTTCAGACATTTAACCACATAAACCTTCAATACTTAGTTCTTCATTTGCTCCTTTCCCCCCCTACACCAAACCTCTTTGCCGAAAATAGCCGATCTACAAGCTCACAATGCGAGACGTTGTGGGCTTGTAGATGTGGCTAATGTTCCCCTCAGAATTGATTGATTGATGAACTTTGTTTAGTAAGACATGAGAATGGCAGTACATGGAAGTACAAATTCACAATACAAGGTCTACTAAACTGGGAGTCTCATTAAGCACTAAGCTTGTTTAAGATGAGATCCCCATGCACACATGACATATAAGAGACAGATAGATATACACACTACTATACAGAATGTCATACAATCAGTTTACAGGTTACTGGTATGAAGCGTGAAAAATATGTACAAGAGAAGAAAGAGAAAGGGGGGGTAGGGGGGTAGATTAGGACTTGGGGTAGGTTAAGACTTGGACAGGGGCCATTTTAGAATTGCAGCCTCCTGAAGGTGTATCTTTAGGGCAGTTTTGAAAGTGAGTAGGGTTTTACACTCCTTTAGAAGAGGGATGTACAAGTGGTTAAAGTAAAAAGAAATAACATCCTAACACACAAAGATTTGGCGGACCCCCTATAGTAGCTCTGAGGACCCCCTAGGGGTCCGGACCCCTGTTGAAGACCCCTGCTTAAAGCTGTTAGTTCTTATGGGTGTCCTAGTCTACCGGGGTGAACATTCTCCTATATTATGAACCATTGTACTTGACACTGGCCTGTCTCTGGCTCTTTTGACCCACAACAGTTTTCTTCTCTGTACAAAATGTCTATCCAATTGATGCAATATACTTGTGTATCCCTATATTTTGGACATGTCATCATAGGCTAAATATGAGGGAGGAAACATCCAAGTTGCTTTAAAGATATTATTTAAAAATATATATATTTTTAAAGTAATAAAAAAGAACAAAGAAATAGAGGCTTAAGTTTTAAGGCTTTTCACTATTTGTAGTATGACAAAGTCTATGGGGCTTAAGGGGGCACATTAACCTGCAGGCTTTTCCTTTCCTTTTTGCCATTTTGGTTGGTATGGTGTACCGGACAGTACCGATAAGCTGTCATTTTATTTAAATTTGTCATTTATTTTTAAATAATCAATTAAACCGATTAATTTGGTCAACCTTTGCACCCCTACAATACTGTAAATCATGTGTGGTTCTCCAGGACATGCGGAGGCAGGGTGAGCTGGGATCCCAGGTGAAAGTGGACGTTCATGCTGCCCCTCAGGATGACCTGGCCAAGGTCATGGTATCAATGAGAGAACACTACGAGAAGGTCATCACCCAGAACCGCCAGGAAGTGGAGTTATGGTTCAAGACTAAGGTAGGCTACACTACACCAGTGGTTCCCTAACATCTTCATGTCAGGGACCCCCAAATATTATGTATTTGGCCGCAAACGATCTGAAAATATTTTGTCCCAGGGACCCTCATAAAAGATTTGTGTTGTGAAAATAGCAGATCTGCAAGCTTGTAGATCGGCTATTTTTTAATAGCCAAAGTACAAAATAGGGTTAAAGCGGTTAAACAGTTTTTGCTGGGGACCCTCTGGAACCTACTCAAGGACCCCTGGGGTTCCTCGGAACCCACATTGAGAACCAGGGCACTACACCACACTAAATCCTATTTCACTTTGTTAAAAGTCATCAGATCCTCCTGTTTGTCAGAACGTGTGTTAAGCATGGTATTAACGTTGGTTTTCATCCACAGACCAACAAGCTGAACCAGGAAGTTGCTCAAACAACTGAGATCATCGATTTGTCTAAGAGTGAGATCATCAAGGTCAGACGTGAACTGCACAGTCTGGAGATCCAACTCCAGGCCGAGATCAGCAAGGTAAGACCCGGTTACAGGAGAATGGCTTGGTTCAATATCTCATGTCCTTCAACACAGCCATTTTGTTCATGTTTTTCATTTGCATTTCGATTGCACAAAGAAAAAAACTATAACTATCTCATATCGGGTGCTCCTTACGGTTTTTGTTTCCACTGACTTCATGGGAAACAGTTACCGTTGTGGTGATGACAGGAAAAGGCGACTGAACATTATCTTCTGACATTAATCCTGTTCCCGCCTCCCAGTAATGTTTTACAATCCATTTTATGATTCGTTTAATTATTCAAAAGGCCTTACCAGGCCGAACCGTAAGCCTGAAAGGTACCAAAATTGAACGAGAATTCAGAACTGGACACTTGGCAAATTGAAAGTCCTAAGTGCATGTTTTCCAACATTTGGCACCTAGAAAAGTGCTCTTATACAGTTACTTCCAATAATCCAGCCCCCTCTCTCCATCTATGAAACAGAAAGCATGTCAGGTAAACGTCCTGGAAGAGACCAAGTGCGGATTTGCCAACCTGCTGGCAGGTTACCAGAGACAGGTGTGTATCCTGGAGGAACAGCTAACCCTGCTCAGAGCTGACTTGGAGAACCAGGCACAGGACAAGACAAGGCTGGAGGAGGAGATCGCTGAGTACAGGAGACTGCTCAAAGAATACCTTGAAAACATTGACAGGTACAAAATGGCAGCGGATTTATCTTCAACAAACAAATGCTGGCGTTGGAGAGCTTGGACTCAAACGTTTGTATCAAGTTTCAATTTTTATATATATATATACATATATATATATATATATATATATATATACTATGACTATTTGGGGGACTTGGCATGGAAAAGTCTGGGAATCCCTGATGTCTTGTACCCATCCTTTGTTCCATTTGGTCTCTCTCGCTGCAGAAACAAGAAAATCACGACCCCCGAGACCACCAAGAAGGAGATCACCACAGAGAAGAAGGACATGAAAACCACGACCCCCGAGACCACCAAGAAGGAGATCACCACAGAGAAGGAGGACATGAAAACCACGACCACCGAGACCACCAAGAAGGAGATCACCACAGAGGTGAAGGACAAGGATGGACACCTACTGTACACAGACACCAAGAACAGCGTCGAAACCAAGGTTATAGAATAATGATTAATGATTCTTGATTAATGATTAATGATTTTCTTAATCATTTGACCAGTGATGTGTCTGCATTGTGTGGGCCCATTGGAAGCCTGATGTACTGCATTGTGTGTAAGCCTGATTCCTCAATAAAATCCACAGTGCCAGTGCTTCTTTCTTTCGTCTGAATTTGTTTATGAATGACCCTCAATAACGTATTGCAGTGGTTTTCAAACCTTTTTCGCCGAAGGCACATAAAAGGGCAAATTAAAATCTCAATACACACCTGTAATCATATCTCTGCAAAACAGCTTATATAATGTGTGTTGTCGCTCTTGGCACATGTATTAATGGCAATTAAAAAGTCTAACAAATTAAAGCAGCTCTATTATAACTTTCCTCTTCTACCCTATATATATGAGTGCATTATTTAAATATGCCTGGTATCCTCCCAGTCAAAACGAGTGCAAACTTCACCCAGCCGGTACATCAATAAGCCTCTTAAATGAGTGCACCCGCTCATTGAAATAGTAATTATGTCAATAACAATAACTGATGTATGGAATAAATGCATGAAGGAAAATGTTACGCACATTTCGCACAAGAAGAAAGAGACGCAGAGAAGTAATACTTAAGTAAAAGTATCAACACCCTATAGTAGAAATAGTCTGTTACAAGTACAAGTGGTTCTACCGAACTCTGCACTGCACACTTTACGGCTCATCAGCAACACTTATGCCAAGTTTGATGTCGATTGATCGGACGGTGCCCGAGTTATGGCCGGGACACACAGACAGACAGACTGACAGTCACACACAAGCAAGCACACACGCACGCACGCACGCATGCACGCACACACACACACACACACACACAGACTTTGTTAATGTATAGATGCTGTGAAGTTCCAGAGAGGAGGTGGTAGTGGGGTGTTGTGGTTAAGCAGGTTTCCATGTACTGTATGGAATGTGTGTCAGCAGTGTTTAGCTGGGAGGGAATTCGTCAAGAATCATCAAGATTGTGCAATTGGTGACAAGCTTTAGATTGTTGGCATGGTGTTAGGTATGGGCATAAGGTTTGCTAAATAACATACAAACAATGATGGCACATATTCCCTCTCAGCTTCACGCATTTTAAGCTCCCACCATCTTGAAAATTATGCCTTTCCAGAAGTTCAATTTTCCTACATTTTTGTTGGTTATTTAGCATACCCAATAGTAACAGAATACATTGACAAATCTCTTCTATCAATTATTTGGGGTTTCAACCATACCTATACCTATCTGATATTGGATTCATTGCAAACGGACCACTAGGGGGCGAGCCCAACTAGTTTGTGATGTTTTTTGAAAACCTTATGCCCATACCTAACACCATGCCAAAAATCTAAAACCTGTGCATGATTTTTATGAATTTCCTCACAGCTAGTTAAGCTGGAAATGCCAGTCAATCAGCCCTGCCTTTCTTTTTTGTCTTGTGTGTTACAGACACACTGTCGGAATATGATCCTGGAAGAGACAGAAAACTATTTGGTTTGTGTGTTTTGATTCAAGAGCATGGCAACCAGCTGCAGATTCAGAAGCTTAATGGGATAGGACTCATTTCTCTGTAGCAGTTAAGTGCAATGGGTTACCTGCAAGCCTGCAGTCCATTAGCTCTAATTAACCTAATTATTACCATAACTACATTGAATTGTAACAGGCTCCATATATACCCATGTTGTTTTGTTTTGGTTTTTACTTTTACATTGGAAAATTGTATATTTTCCGGTAATAATTATCTGATAATTCTTTGCTCTAGGTCACTTTCCTGTATATTCCTATGTTCTACCTTAAGCAAATTATGAGAATGTCAGTGATTTGTTTTCGTGTTGGCCTTTTCTTTTCACAGCTTAGTCCAGTGGAATTATCCATGGGAGGTTTTATCCCATAGACATATAAAGGTAGACGCCTCCTCCGGCCCTGAGAGGTCTGTATCGCAGGCAAGCTTCCTGACTACAGGCCAATCACAGCGGGTCTTTTCCAGGACGTGGCGGAATCTAGTTATATAAAAATATAACAGGATATTTTTATACAGTTTCTTTTTGAAACATGGAATAATCATTTGGAAAATGGTTGTGCTTGAAGACATGCGTTGAATACCAATAGGAGGGAGAATTCATGGTTAGTGCAGGAAGGTCAGAAGGACTCAAAATTCTAATGTAGATTCTTATTATAACAGCAGAGAAGGAAGGAAGAAGAAGAGCACCTGGACTTGGAAGAAGAGTCAGGGGTTTCAAGGGCAACAGGAGTTGTGCATGAGGGGGGTGTCACCAAGCAGCGAGATTTATGCACCTGCTGTTCCCAAGTTGATTCTTGGATTGTAGATCGGCTACTTTCGGACAGCTAATTTCTGCATCAGCTTGTGTAGATCAGCTATTTTCATCATTTGGGATATGATTATAGTGGAAATGGTGTGCGGATACATGCCGTGGAGCAACAAGTTGAGGTCAAAGATCAAGCAGGCCTGAAGCAGGCCTCAGAGGGATTGAGGAGGAAGGAGTTGTGAGTGCCGTAGAAGGAGAAGAGAAGACTGCAGCCTGCACATCAGACACCAGAGGTAGCCAGAGAGAAGCTGGGAGAAGACCCGCGAAGACCCGAGTCTACGAAGTTAAGCGAAGCACAGAGCTACGCTGAAGGGTTGAGAACTGATAAACAGTATATGAGAGAGCTATTCTGATGTGTATGAAATATAATCTAAGCTATTCAATGCAATGTTATCTTTGTGATGTATTATTGTGCATGACAAAGGTACAAGGTCATGGGGTCTGCGTCATAGCAATCTGGGAACCCATCGTCAAATAAAAAGGAAAATCAGCACCCTCTGCTGTTTTTCACTTTTCCATTTGACTCTGGGCGGAGCTGTACGGAGGATCCATGCTCACGGGAAACCGGGGTTTTGGTCTGCCCTCAGCCCTCCACTTCGGGTGGTCCGCCTATGTTTTCATTCCCACTAAATATATTTCTCCACGGAACACTAACACCATTTATCCCAAAGAACATGGATCGTTTTGGTTATAAGCCCACTTGTTTCTATGATGAAAGAGCAAGTTAAAATGTTACTGACTTTCCGTGGTTTTGTCGGCTCCGAGGACGCTATTGTTAAATGAGTTTCGGTTTGTTTCCAGTGGGAATAGAGCCGCACACATGTAAATCCCGCCCACTACATTTGATTGGGTAAAGCGCGGCCTGCTTCCCGATCTGAAGGCACGCCCACTTGTAGCCAATGTGCATGGGTTGTCAACACGGCTCCCAACAGATCCAAGCGCAGCTATGGATCTGTTCTTGAGAGATTAGCGTCATAGTAACCTTGAGCATTGTCACCTTCACATTGGAGACACTGACGCAACCCAGTGACTCAGAGGTCAGGAGACGGGGGGGAGAAAGCTGTTTTGAGATGATGCAATGGTTATTGAGGATGACTAAGAGGCAGGTGATAGGTAGAAGGAATAAGGTGGGTTGTACTATTGACAAGGTCATCAGGGGGTAGAAAAGGTGCTGCACAACGGCGCACAACAGGATTCCAACCCCAAGGACGGACGGGGCACGCCTGCCCCGAGGAGGATGAGACTTTAGGAGGAGGATGAGTTTACTGCCATACTTAGAATACTTGCAGATTCACTTTCAACTAAAGATTCTGGCATTGTCCGTCTTTTAGCTTGAATTGCTGTCTCTGGGAATATTCTTAGGATATTTTCAGGTTCAGATTCAGCTAAAATTCTGGCATCATCCGTCTTTTGGTTGAATAGCTGTCTGGCAATATTCACGTAGAGAAAGGCTTATCAACACAACATGTTTGGGAAGAAAACCACCTTTGGGAAGATTAGTAGGCACAGACTCTCAGACTATTCGGCCGAATATCGGGGGGCTGTCAAGGCTGAGAAGGGCCTGTACAACCCTTTATTCACCTATCTAAATTATATTATGTTATCAAGATACAGACTGGTAGGGATATTACTGCCAGGGACTTTCTTTTAATATTTTCAATTTGTAACAATTATTATACTGTCTGATGTATCTTTACCCTGTATCGCAAAATCATTTTAATAAATATTTGAATGAAACCTGAATAGTGTTCTATTCTGTCACAATGGATTTTATCCATTATTCACCATTCTCCTGGTTATAATGTAAAACAATAGTATTGTGAAACTTATGTATAAGCCTTAAAGGTTACCTTGACTAAAACTAATACCATCTCATTACCAAAAGTTTGAAAGGTTTGAAATAAACAATGAGACAACCAACAACTAATCCAAAAGCAGTTAATTGTGGTCATCTGAAGGCAATCCTATCTACGGGTGTTGGGTTGTTTGAAGATTGTAAGGGGGGAACCATGAAACATATATAAAAACATATATGTATATGTGGCTGTAGCACTCTCAGCAACTTTTGCCATAAGGCCTAACATGCCCTATAGGAATATCGATAAAGAGTATTGATATTAAGGGATGACCTGGTGCCTTATCAAAACTCCCAAGTAGGGAAACTTAGGGATAACAGTAGAGACAACCTGTAGACGAATCCACAGAGCGCTGCAGTGTCAGACTCCTGCTGCGGTGTGCATTCTGACACGGCAGTTATGATTGCGCCAACGGCAGCGCTCTGTGGATTTGTCTATATACTTTATCTTTAAATTAACACTGAGGACACAAAAAGGGAGACAGGGGATTCATTCATGTGGAGAAGAAGGAGTTGAAGTAGCTGATTACACATTCCAGTGACTGAAACAATGTGCAAGTGTCCCTTTATGTGTGGAATTTCTTTGCCTCCAAAAGGAATGTACAAATTAGCACAGTCAGGCTATATTAAAGCTGCAGCTTTGCTGTAGTGCAAAGACACACATGTAGCTATACCCTATGGCAGTGCTTCGCAACCTTATCAGGCCGTGACCCCCCAAAATAATCATATTTGAGTTTGAACTGGAGACCCCCCCCCCCACCCAGATAAGCACTTGGAATTGTAGGAGTTGAGGCATTACATTGTTTGACTCGGTTCCACAGACAAATATTGTGGGAAATATTCTTACTTACTTTCTTATATTATTTGACAATTTGGCCAATGTTTGAACAGTTTTTATAGTATAGTTTGTTGATTAATTTTGTTGCTGTAATGGACTTTTTCTTTCATTTTTTTTTTTTTCTCTTTGAGGTATTAAAAAGGTCTTAAAAGTCCTTATATTGTGACTTCACTGTCATCTGGGGACCCAAAAATTATGTGGGGACCCTCCTGGGAGTCTCGACAGGTTGAGAATCGCTGCCTTATACAGTAGGTACTTTATCTTTACAGTCAGATTAATCCATTTATGTGGAGAAAATGTAGTTGAAGTGGTGCATTATGCATTCCATTGGATTTACAAACCTATGTAAATGTCTCTGCCTCTAAATGGCAGATACAAGACAGACAGGGTGTTGAAGGTTGTGGCAGACAGCTCTCCAATTGTAGCAGAAAGATAAAGTAATTATTACTTATTACTTAACCACGAAAGCATCTGTGTCATTTTAGATTTTAGCTATTATATAGAAATAAAACGTTTTCAAAAATGTGTTAGGATTTAGAAAGCATTTTTTGAATCGGCCTCAGGTCTAAATGGGTTAAATACATCAAAGACAACCGTGATCATTGGATTGGACCCACACCAACAGCATTAGCCCAGCTCCTTACAACTATCTATATACAGTATTATCTAGCATCTGGATCATTTCAGTCAACAATAGCCACCGAAGCTGTAATATCACAGCCCACATTTGGCCGTGTGCTTCTGTCCCAGGAGAATCAGATTATTATGTCTCACAAAGGGGGTCATCTGTAATAGGCACCAAATCCTTATCTTTGTCATCTGTTTTCAGGAGTTCATAGTCAGACGCCGTATGCATTTATTAGCATGTCTGAAGCATGATAATAGGGTACTGTAAGTTAAATTAAATAAGCATAAGTTAAGTTAAGTATTCTTTTGGGGATTTTCAAATTGCCCAAGTATAAATGTAGGTGGGTCTGAAGCGGTTTCATACTAATAACCAAAGTAACTAGTAACTAAAGTTTTCAAATAATTATAGTGGAGTAAAAGTACAATATTTGTCTTTGAGATGTAGTGGAGTGGAAGCAAAATTATTGAAAATTGGAAATACTCCAGTAAAGTAAAAAATACCTCAAAATTGTACTTAAGTACAGTACTTGAGTAAATGTACTTACTACTTACTTTCCACCACTGCTGTTCAGTAATCTGTTCACTAAAACATTAGTGTACAAAGATGCATTTAAGAACCAAGTGGAATGTACCGCTGACCTGACCTGACCACGTAAGCATGAGACTGGAATGCTGCTCAGTCCAGCGTTGGTGACAGGGTGTCTGGAATCTAGATGGGTGACATTTGGAAGAATAGACTTTCACTTATAGGTCAACAAGGTTTTTAATTTCCTTCCTTTTGTGTAAGATCAGAGTAAGAAAGTCAGTCTGTGAACTTAAAAAGGATCCAATACGGTTCAGTTAAGTTAAAAAGCCTTTATTTATCCATGGCTTAGTTGCTATAAGCAAAGAACAAAAAAGGGAAACGCAGGTGACCTACGCGTTTCGGCACTACTGGCCTTCATCAGGGTCCACTGGTTATGACAGACACATCACGTCATGTTATAGCAACCTCAAACTGTCAATTATTAAATCATCTTTAGACTACACCAAGATCACATTACAAACTAGAAAAAGTGCTCCTCGGAGCACAAGTCTCCGCCAGGTCAGGTAGGTTATTATGGCCTCCTGGTGGCGCTATAATAGGCCAATGTGAAAAGGGTGCCATTTATTCCTAGGCTGTGCACGGCAATCGGACACTGCATGCATGATTTGAGGCATTTTGTTCTAAAAATGTGTTTTGCTAATTTTGACCTGCTGGTGGCGCTATAACATGGCAATGTTAAAAGGTTCCTCAACGTAGTGCAAATGTGCATTCAAAGTTTCACCACAATCGGACGCTGCGTTCATGATTTGCGGCATTTTGTTCAAAACGGGCCACTCCTGCAAACATTACATGTCAATGTTAGCCAATCAGGATGGAATATGAAAAATCAAACAGATCCGTCTTGATCACATGACTATAGAGATCATGTGTACCTATTTGCGTGAAATTTGGATCAAATCTGAAGGCTTGATATCAAAAAATGTGTTTTACATAAGTCTGCCTCCTGGTGGCGCTATAAAAGGCAAATGTGAAAAATGCAGGGCAAAGGTTTTTCCTTGGCCTCTAGAGAGTGTGCATACAAAGTTTTACACTGATCAGTGTAGTTATAGGTAAAAACACGAATCGGCCTGTTACAGCGCCACCATGAGGCTGATTTGAACATTTTCAAATGGCATTTCTTCCTCGGCCTAATGGGAATGTATGAGCAAAATTTCACGGAAATTGCATGCTGTGTTCATGATTTGAGGCATTTTGTTCGAAGCGGAGTACTCCTGCAAACTTTGAAAGCCAATTTTTGCCAATCAGGATGGAATATGAAAAATCTGAAATTAGCCGTTTCTTTTAATGACTATAGAGATACTGTGTACCGATTTGTGGGATTTTTGGCCAAAATCTGTAGGAGTACTGTCCAAAAATTTGTTTTGCAAAAAGCGGCCTCCTGGTGGCGCTATAACAGGCCCATGTGAAAAATTTGGGGCAGAGGTTCTGCTCTGGCATCCAGGGAGTGTGTGTGCACAGTTTCTCTGCGATCAAGCCAACGGTGCCAGAGATTAGCTGTACACAAAATGACAGAATGACGGACGGACACACACACGGACGGACGGACACACGGACGGACGGACAGGGGCGAAAACATACTCTCTCGCCATGCCTTTCGGCCTGGCGGAGACAAAACTACTAAGTATACACATATTCATATTTCAAATCCCCCCTTGTCCACACTCATGTCCAAGTTTCTGGTAGTGTATGACAAATAACAATAAGAAGTAACTAGATGGCAATAAAATCTGAGCGAAAGGGGCATATAACAACCTCAAAATGGGAGATGACCACAACATACAGAGTCGTTGCAATGCAGTGGGAAATGACCACAAAGTATATAGTGGATATATAACACATGAGTCCATTAGAGAAAGGGAGAGAAATCTATCTCATCATCACTTATATTCAAATGGTTGGGGGATGACTGCACAGTTAAGACGAGTATGTGATGGTTGAATGAGGATCTACTTATACAACCTGTATATCTGGTCAAGAGGAATCTCCTGAACGGCAGCTTAGAATATGATGAGCCAATTGAGAACTACCGTCCATATCCTAAGGCGACAAGATTGATGACCACTATGGTTAAAATAATGGATCTCATGTGATAATGACACAGTTACATTGCAGGCCATTTTACCTGCTGGACCTGTGCTGATTAGCAAAAACCAGTTCTTTGGTATTCTAAATTTTCCGACACCCTGCCCGCCGCTCCCTCCTTTTGCACTATAAAAGGTACTGGTGTCAAACCAGTGCTTCACTCAGCCCTCTCCTCTCCATCCAGAGCATAACCGCCACCAACCAGCTGAACTTCAGTCAACCATGTCTTCGTTCTGTGTGATCTGCAGCTCTCCCATGATGAAGTCTCTGCCATGTGGCATGTGCGGTCATGTTGGCTCCAAGAGAGCCGGCAGCATGTACGGCGGAGCAGGAGGTTTTGGCGTCCGCATCTCCCAGGCTACATCCGGCTGCGCTGAGGTTTCTGACCTGCATGGCATTGGCTACATCAACGACAACAAGAAGGCCACCATGAAGAACCTCAACAACCGCCTGGAGACCTACCTGGAGACGGTGAGCAGCCTGAAGACGACCAATGACGAGCTGGAGCTGAAGATCAATAAGTTCCAGATGGATAAGCCTAAGACGGACCTCAAGGTCTTCGAAGTTACCATTCACGACATTCAGGAAAAGGTGAGAACAGAGCTTCAATTGAGTTAATGCTGTAGCAACGGTATCAATCTCATAAACTCATATTATGCTGGTTTTCAGAACTGGTCACACTCGATTCTCTACTTTCAACCTGGCCATTCACTATTTTGGGCATGTCGTTATAGGCAGATTTTTACAAACGTTTTCCAATCTTCTTAACCATTTTCAATCATTTTCAAAACACTTTAAAAAAATCCTGAAAATAGCAGATTTACAAGCTCACAACACATTGCATGCTCACAACCCATAGCATCAGCTTGTAGATCTACTATTTTCACTATTCATCATACCACAAAGTATACTAGGGCTGTAAACAGAACTGGTCTACAGTTTCATGTGATGTTGGATAGTGTTTGTACAAAAATATGGCTTTGCTTTTATGAAGAATTGCACAATAGTTTGAACAATTCACATATCCACTGGGTATCAGGTGTTTCTATGCAATGGACTGGAAGTGCATGCATACCATGCATATGATATGCAAAACCATTTTTGGTTCTATTGTGACACATTCTGAGCTTGAAGATCGGCTATTTTCACAGGATAAAAACAGGGCTTAAGTGGTTGAGTTTAAATGCCGTAGCTGTAGGCTACTACTACGGTGGGCAACAACCTCTTTTTGATCTACTGTCTATCGAGTTGATAAAAAAAAGCTACCATTATTAACCATTATTTTTGATGTGCATAACACATTTCTCCCCTTACAGTTGGACTTTATCTTAACTGTAATAATTAATATTACATTATTGACAAATTATTTTTTGTGTTTTATGAAATTACTGAAATGTTTTCCAGAAAATTGACCTGAGTAGACTATTTTTAAACCTTTTGGAATGTTAAATGATATGCTTGTTGATCAGGTTAGGTCCATGTCACCAATACAGAGACACTACTAGCCTAAAATATTCCCCCCCTAAAGTACAACTGACTTAATTGGAGCCAAGAGGTCCCACTAACAGGATACTGGTTATGTAGGTAATGAGGCATTGTGCTAGCTTCCCTAGGAATGTTGAATACTAAAACCTTCACCAAAAACTAGTTGCGTTGCCAAATAAAACAAGACATACCAAGTCACCAGCTAAGGAACATTTCTATCTTGCTCTGTGGTTCTCAAAGTGTGGTCTGGGAACTCCCATGGGTCCTTGAGGTGGTAACAAAAAATAGCACTTTAGCCCTATTGTATACATCACAAGCTCACGACGCGTCTGCTATTATAAATACATTAAAACAATAACATTTTGAAAGATTTGGGCTCATTTTGGACATTTTTAACAACACAAATGGCCTCTTATGGCATACCATTTTTTCAGATGCGGGTCTTCGACTAAATACATATCAATCTGAGGGTGCCTGACATGTTTCACTGATCTAGCTGTTCAGCTGTTGACACTTCTACTGCTTCCTCACTTTAGATTTCCAAAGAGGTCCTTGACAACACTAAAACCCAACTGGATAATGACAATGTAAAGCTGGATTCACATGACTGGAAAGTCAAGTAAGTATATGCGGAGGAAACAGATGTCCAAAAGAAATTAACCATTTTAAGCTGTGGGTGAAGACACATTATTATAAATGTCTTGTGGTTTTGGTTGCATTTCCATTGGGTGAATGACAGCATAGGAACCGAGACAGAGAACAAGTAAAAGTGGTATAGTATGTTTGATGTATTTAATGTATTTATTTACCAGGGACAGCGCTAATTAATCAACATTTCAGTTTTCACATCCATGTAAATGAGCCAGCTAGAGTTAGCTGGTGAAATAACTATCAAAACAAAACAAACATACAGTATCAATACAATACAAGACAAGTAAACAGAGTGCAGTTGACTAGAGAACCTAAAGATTGACCTGGATATCGGCACCTGGACTGACTGGGTTACTAGGCTAACCCAGGTTGTCTATTTTCCAATACTGAAAGTTTAAAATAAGGCTAAAGTGGTAAAAACTTGACTTTGAGGCTAGAATAAATCATTTAGCTGGGGACCCCCTGGAACCCCCTCAAGGACCCCACTTTGATAACCATTGATATACTGTACTGTCTCCTTCTCCCAGGTATGAGAGTGAGCTGTCCATGCGTCAGTGTGTGGAGGCAGACATCGCTGCTCTGAAGATAGTTCAGGAAGAGCTGGATGTGGGGAGATCCAGTGTGGAGCTGCAGGATCTGGAGGAGGAGCTGAAGAGGCTGCATGAGCACCATGAAGAGGTAAATGTTTGGAGGTTGAAGATCACGCATGAATACTCAAAGCTAGGGGTCCTCAACGTTTTTCAGGCCAAGGACTCCTCAGCTGAGAGAGAGATGAAGCAGGGACCCCCACTACATTCTTTACAATTGTGTTGCAAATTAAGCCTTTTCATAGATTTCATAGATAGCTTCATTGACTATCATCAGTGTTGTGTAAATTCATGTATTTTGTTCATTTCAGACATTTAACCACATAAACCTTCAATACTTAGTTCTTCATTTGCTCCTTTCCCCCCCTACACCAAACCTCTTTGCCGAAAATAGCCGATCTACAAGCTCACAATGCGAGACGTTGTGGGCTTGTAGATGTGGCTAATGTTCCCCTCAGAATTGATTGATTGATGAACTTTGTTTAGTAAGACATGAGAATGGCAGTACATGGAAGTACAAATTCACAATACAAGGTCTACTAAACTGGGAGTCTCATTAAGCACTAAGCTTGTTTAAGATGAGATCCCCATGCACACATGACATATAAGAGACAGATAGATATACACACTACTATACAGAATGTCATACAATCAGTTTACAGGTTACTGGTATGAAGCGTGAAAAATATGTACAAGAGAAGAAAGAGAAAGGGGGGGTAGGGGGGTAGATTAGGACTTGGGGTAGGTTAAGACTTGGACAGGGGCCATTTTAGAATTGCAGCCTCCTGAAGGTGTATCTTTAGGGCAGTTTTGAAAGTGAGTAGGGTTTTACACTCCTTTAGAAGAGGGATGTACAAGTGGTTAAAGTAAAAAGAAATAACATCCTAACACACAAAGATTTGGCGGACCCCCTATAGTAGCTCTGAGGACCCCCTAGGGGTCCGGACCCCTGTTGAAGACCCCTGCTTAAAGCTGTTAGTTCTTATGGGTGTCCTAGTCTACCGGGGTGAACATTCTCCTATATTATGAACCATTGTACTTGACACTGGCCTGTCTCTGGCTCTTTTGACCCACAACAGTTTTCTTCTCTGTACAAAATGTCTATCCAATTGATGCAATATACTTGTGTATCCCTATATTTTGGACATGTCATCATAGGCTAAATATGAGGGAGGAAACATCCAAGTTGCTTTAAAGATATTATTTAAAAATATATATATTTTTAAAGTAATAAAAAAGAACAAAGAAATAGAGGCTTAAGTTTTAAGGCTTTTCACTATTTGTAGTATGACAAAGTCTATGGGGCTTAAGGGGGCACATTAACCTGCAGGCTTTTCCTTTCCTTTTTGCCATTTTGGTTGGTATGGTGTACCGGACAGTACCGATAAGCTGTCATTTTATTTAAATTTGTCATTTATTTTTAAATAATCAATTAAACCGATTAATTTGGTCAACCTTTGCACCCCTACAATACTGTAAATCATGTGTGGTTCTCCAGGACATGCGGAGGCAGGGTGAGCTGGGATCCCAGGTGAAAGTGGACGTTCATGCTGCCCCTCAGGATGACCTGGCCAAGGTCATGGTATCAATGAGAGAACACTACGAGAAGGTCATCACCCAGAACCGCCAGGAAGTGGAGTTATGGTTCAAGACTAAGGTAGGCTACACTACACCAGTGGTTCCCTAACATCTTCATGTCAGGGACCCCCAAATATTATGTATTTGGCCGCAAACGATCTGAAAATATTTTGTCCCAGGGACCCTCATAAAAGATTTGTGTTGTGAAAATAGCAGATCTGCAAGCTTGTAGATCGGCTATTTTTTAATAGCCAAAGTACAAAATAGGGTTAAAGCGGTTAAACAGTTTTTGCTGGGGACCCTCTGGAACCTACTCAAGGACCCCTGGGGTTCCTCGGAACCCACATTGAGAACCAGGGCACTACACCACACTAAATCCTATTTCACTTTGTTAAAAGTCATCAGATCCTCCTGTTTGTCAGAACGTGTGTTAAGCATGGTATTAACGTTGGTTTTCATCCACAGACCAACAAGCTGAACCAGGAAGTTGCTCAAACAACTGAGATCATCGATTTGTCTAAGAGTGAGATCATCAAGGTCAGACGTGAACTGCACAGTCTGGAGATCCAACTCCAGGCCGAGATCAGCAAGGTAAGACCCGGTTACAGGAGAATGGCTTGGTTCAATATCTCATGTCCTTCAACACAGCCATTTTGTTCATGTTTTTCATTTGCATTTCGATTGCACAAAGAAAAAAACTATAACTATCTCATATCGGGTGCTCCTTACGGTTTTTGTTTCCACTGACTTCATGGGAAACAGTTACCGTTGTGGTGATGACAGGAAAAGGCGACTGAACATTATCTTCTGACATTAATCCTGTTCCCGCCTCCCAGTAATGTTTTACAATCCATTTTATGATTCGTTTAATTATTCAAAAGGCCTTACCAGGCCGAACCGTAAGCCTGAAAGGTACCAAAATTGAACGAGAATTCAGAACTGGACACTTGGCAAATTGAAAGTCCTAAGTGCATGTTTTCCAACATTTGGCACCTAGAAAAGTGCTCTTATACAGTTACTTCCAATAATCCAGCCCCCTCTCTCCATCTATGAAACAGAAAGCATGTCAGGTAAACGTCCTGGAAGAGACCAAGTGCGGATTTGCCAACCTGCTGGCAGGTTACCAGAGACAGGTGTGTATCCTGGAGGAACAGCTAACCCTGCTCAGAGCTGACTTGGAGAACCAGGCACAGGACAAGACAAGGCTGGAGGAGGAGATCGCTGAGTACAGGAGACTGCTCAAAGAATACCTTGAAAACATTGACAGGTACAAAATGGCAGCGGATTTATCTTCAACAAACAAATGCTGGCGTTGGAGAGCTTGGACTCAAACGTTTGTATCAAGTTTCAATTTTTATATATATATATACATATATATATATATATATATATATATATATACTATGACTATTTGGGGGACTTGGCATGGAAAAGTCTGGGAATCCCTGATGTCTTGTACCCATCCTTTGTTCCATTTGGTCTCTCTCGCTGCAGAAACAAGAAAATCACGACCCCCGAGACCACCAAGAAGGAGATCACCACAGAGAAGAAGGACATGAAAACCACGACCCCCGAGACCACCAAGAAGGAGATCACCACAGAGAAGGAGGACATGAAAACCACGACCACCGAGACCACCAAGAAGGAGATCACCACAGAGGTGAAGGACAAGGATGGACACCTACTGTACAAAGACACCAAGAACAGCGTCGAAACCAAGGTTATAGAATAATGATTAATGATTCTTGATTAATGATTAATGATTTTCTTAATCATTTGACCAGTGATGTGTCTGCATTGTGTGGGCCCATTGGAAGCCTGATGTACTGCATTGTGTGTAAGCCTGATTCCTCAATAAAATCCACAGTGCCAGTGCTTCTTTCTTTCGTCTGAATTTGTTTATGAATGACCCTCAATAACGTATTGCAGTGGTTTTCAAACCTTTTTCGCCGAAGGCACATAAAAGGGCAAATTAAAATCTCAATACACACCTGTAATCATATCTCTGCAAAACAGCTTATATAATGTGTGTTGTCGCTCTTGGCACATGTATTAATGGCAATTAAAAAGTCTAACAAATTAAAGCAGCTCTATTATAACTTTCCTCTTCTACCCTATATATATGAGTGCATTATTTAAATATGCCTGGTATCCTCCCAGTCAAAACGAGTGCAAACTTCACCCAGCCGGTACATCAATAAGCCTCTTAAATGAGTGCACCCGCTCATTGAAATAGTAATTATGTCAATAACAATAACTGATGTATGGAATAAATGCATGAAGGAAAATGTTACGCACATTTCGCACAAGAAGAAAGAGACGCAGAGAAGTAATACTTAAGTAAAAGTATCAACACCCTATAGTAGAAATAGTCTGTTACAAGTACAAGTGGTTCTACCGAACTCTGCACTGCACACTTTACGGCTCATCAGCAACACTTATGCCAAGTTTGATGTCGATTGATCGGACGGTGCCCGAGTTATGGCCGGGACACACAGACAGACAGACTGACAGTCACACACAAGCAAGCACACACGCACGCACGCACGCATGCACGCACACACACACACACACACACACAGACTTTGTTAATGTATAGATGCTGTGAAGTTCCAGAGAGGAGGTGGTAGTGGGGTGTTGTGGTTAAGCAGGTTTCCATGTACTGTATGGAATGTGTGTCAGCAGTGTTTAGCTGGGAGGGAATTCGTCAAGAATCATCAAGATTGTGCAATTGGTGACAAGCTTTAGATTGTTGGCATGGTGTTAGGTATGGGCATAAGGTTTGCTAAATAACATACAAACAATGATGGCACATATTCCCTCTCAGCTTCACGCATTTTAAGCTCCCACCATCTTGAAAATTATGCCTTTCCAGAAGTTCAATTTTCCTACATTTTTGTTGGTTATTTAGCATACCCAATAGTAACAGAATACATTGACAAATCTCTTCTATCAATTATTTGGGGTTTCAACCATACCTATACCTATCTGATATTGGATTCATTGCAAACGGACCACTAGGGGGCGAGCCCAACTAGTTTGTGATGTTTTTTGAAAACCTTATGCCCATACCTAACACCATGCCAAAAATCTAAAACCTGTGCATGATTTTTATGAATTTCCTCACAGCTAGTTAAGCTGGAAATGCCAGTCAATCAGCCCTGCCTTTCTTTTTTGTCTTGTGTGTTACAGACACACTGTCGGAATATGATCCTGGAAGAGACAGAAAACTATTTGGTTTGTGTGTTTTGATTCAAGAGCATGGCAACCAGCTGCAGATTCAGAAGCTTAATGGGATAGGACTCATTTCTCTGTAGCAGTTAAGTGCAATGGGTTACCTGCAAGCCTGCAGTCCATTAGCTCTAATTAACCTAATTATTACCATAACTACATTGAATTGTAACAGGCTCCATATATACCCATGTTGTTTTGTTTTGGTTTTTACTTTTACATTGGAAAATTGTATATTTTCCGGTAATAATTATCTGATAATTCTTTTCTCTAGGTCACTTTCCTGTATATTCCTATGTTCTACCTTAAGCAAATTATGAGAATGTCAGTGATTTGTTTTCGTGTTGGCCTTTTCTTTTCACAGCTTAGTCCAGTGGAATTATCCATGGGAGGTTTTATCCCATAGACATATAAAGGTAGACGCCTCCTCCGGCCCTGAGAGGTCTGTATCGCAGGCTCCATTTTGGAGAAGGCAAGCTTCCTGACTACTGGCCAATCACAGCGGGTCTTTTCCAGGACGTGGCGGAATCTAGTTATATAAAAATATAACAGGATATTTTTATACAGTTTCTTTTTGAAACATGGAATAATCATTTGGAAAATGGTTGTGCTTGAAGACATGCGTTGAATACCAATAGGAGGGAGAATTCATGGTTAGTGCAGGAAGGTCAGAAGGACTCAAAATTCTAATGTAGATTCTTATTATAACAGCAGAGAAGGAAGGAAGAAGAAGAGCACCTGGACTTGGAAGAAGAGTCAGGGGTTTCAAGGGTAACAGGAGTTGTGCATGAGGGGGGTGTCACCAAGCAGCGAGATTTATGCACCTGCTGTTCCCAAGTTGATTCTTGGATTGTAGATCGGCTACTTTCGGACAGCTAATTTCTGCATCAGCTTGTGTAGATCAGCTATTTTCATCATTTGGGATATGATTATAGTGGAAATGGTGTGCGGATACATGCCGTGGAGCAACAAGTTGAGGTCAAAGATCAAGCAGGCCTGAAGCAGGCCTCAGAGGGATTGAGGAGGAAGGAGTTGTGAGTGCCGTAGAAGGAGAAGAGAAGACTGCAGCCTGCACATCAGACACCAGAGGTAGCCAGAGAGAAGCTGGGAGAAGACCCGCGAAGACCCGAGTCTACGAAGTTAAGCGAAGCACAGAGCTACGCTGAAGGGTTGAGAACTGATAAACAGTATATGAGAGAGCTATTCTGATGTGTATGAAATATAATCTAAGCTATTCAATGCAATGTTATCTTTGTGATGTATTATTGTGCATGACAAAGGTACAAGGTCATGGGGTCTGCGTCATAGCAATCTGGGAACCCATCGTCAAATAAAAAGGAAAATCAGCACCCTCTGCTGTTTTTCACTTTTCCATTTGACTCTGGGCGGAGCTGTACGGAGGATCCATGCTCACGGGAAACCGGGGTTTTGGTCTGCCCTCAGCCCTCCACTTCGGGTGGTCCGCCTATGTTTTCATTCCCACTAAATATATTTCTCCACGGAACACTAACACCATTTATCCCAAAGAACATGGATCGTTTTGGTTATAAGCCCACTTGTTTCTATGATGAAAGAGCAAGTTAAAATGTTACTGACTTTCCGTGGTTTTGTCGGCTCCGAGGACGCTATTGTTAAATGAGTTTCGGTTTGTTTCCAGTGGGAATAGAGCCGCACACATGTAAATCCCGCCCACTACATTTGATTGGGTAAAGCGCGGCCTGCTTCCCGATCTGAAGGCACGCCCACTTGTAGCCAATGTGCATGGGTTGTCAACACGGCTCCCAACAGATCCAAGCGCAGCTATGGATCTGTTCTTGAGAGATTAGCGTCATAGTAACCTTGAGCATTGTCACCTTCACATTGGAGACACTGACGCAACCCAGTGACTCAGAGGTCAGGAGACGGGGGGGAGAAAGCTGTTTTGAGATGATGCAATGGTTATTGAGGATGACTAAGAGGCAGGTGATAGGTAGAAGGAATAAGGTGGGTTGTACTATTGACAAGGTCATCAGGGGGTAGAAAAGGTGCTGCACAACGGCGCACAACAGGATTCCAACCCCAAGGACGGACGGGGCACGCCTGCCCCGAGGAGGATGAGACTTTAGGAGGAGGATGAGTTTACTGCCATACTTAGAATACTTGCAGATTCACTTTCAACTAAAGATTCTGGCATTGTCCGTCTTTTAGCTTGAATTGCTGTCTCTGGGAATATTCTTAGGATATTTTCAGGTTCAGATTCAGCTAAAATTCTGGCATCATCCGTCTTTTGGTTGAATAGCTGTCTGGCAATATTCACGTAGAGAAAGGCTTATCAACACAACATGTTTGGGAAGAAAACCACCTTTGGGAAGATTAGTAGGCACAGACTCTCAGACTATTCGGCCGAATATCGGGGGGCTGTCAAGGCTGAGAAGGGCCTGTACAACCCTTTATTCACCTATCTAAATTATATTATGTTATCAAGATACAGACTGGTAGGGATATTACTGCCAGGGACTTTCTTTTAATATTTTCAATTTGTAACAATTATTATACTGTCTGATGTATCTTTACCCTGTATCGCAAAATCATTTTAATAAATATTTGAATGAAACCTGAATAGTGTTCTATTCTGTCACAATGGATTTTATCCATTATTCACCATTCTCCTGGTTATAATGTAAAACAATAGTATTGTGAAACTTATGTATAAGCCTTAAAGGTTACCTTGACTAAAACTAATACCATCTCATTACCAAAAGTTTGAAAGGTTTGAAATAAACAATGAGACAACCAACAACTAATCCAAAAGCAGTTAATTGTGGTCATCTGAAGGCAATCCTATCTACGGGTGTTGGGTTGTTTGAAGATTGTAAGGGGGGAACCATGAAACATATATAAAAACATATATGTATATGTGGCTGTAGCACTCTCAGCAACTTTTGCCATAAGGCCTAACATGCCCTATAGGAATATCGATAAAGAGTATTGATATTAAGGGATGACCTGGTGCCTTATCAAAACTCCCAAGTAGGGAAACTTAGGGATAACAGTAGAGACAACCTGTAGACGAATCCACAGAGCGCTGCAGTGTCAGACTCCTGCTGCGGTGTGCATTCTGACACGGCAGTTATGATTGCGCCAACGGCAGCGCTCTGTGGATTTGTCTATATACTTTATCTTTAAATTAACACTGAGGACACAAAAAGGGAGACAGGGGATTCATTCATGTGGAGAAGAAGGAGTTGAAGTAGCTGATTACACATTCCAGTGACTGAAACAATGTGCAAGTGTCCCTTTATGTGTGGAATTTCTTTGCCTCCAAAAGGAATGTACAAATTAGCACAGTCAGGCTATATTAAAGCTGCAGCTTTGCTGTAGTGCAAAGACACACATGTAGCTATACCCTATGGCAGTGCTTCGCAACCTTATCAGGCCGTGACCCCCCAAAATAATCATATTTGAGTTTGAACTGGAGACCCCCCCCCCCACCCAGATAAGCACTTGGAATTGTAGGAGTTGAGGCATTACATTGTTTGACTCGGTTCCACAGACAAATATTGTGGGAAATATTCTTACTTACTTTCTTATATTATTTGACAATTTGGCCAATGTTTGAACAGTTTTTATAGTATAGTTTGTTGATTAATTTTGTTGCTGTAATGGACTTTTTCTTTCATTTTTTTTTTTTTCTCTTTGAGGTATTAAAAAGGTCTTAAAAGTCCTTATATTGTGACTTCACTGTCATCTGGGGACCCAAAAATTATGTGGGGACCCTCCTGGGAGTCTCGACAGGTTGAGAATCGCTGCCTTATACAGTAGGTACTTTATCTTTACAGTCAGATTAATCCATTTATGTGGAGAAAATGTAGTTGAAGTGGTGCATTATGCATTCCATTGGATTTACAAACCTATGTAAATGTCTCTGCCTCTAAATGGCAGATACAAGACAGACAGGGTGTTGAAGGTTGTGGCAGACAGCTCTCCAATTGTAGCAGAAAGATAAAGTAATTATTACTTATTACTTAACCACGAAAGCATCTGTGTCATTTTAGATTTTAGCTATTATATAGAAATAAAACGTTTTCAAAAATGTGTTAGGATTTAGAAAGCATTTTTTGAATCGGCCTCAGGTCTAAATGGGTTAAATACATCAAAGACAACCGTGATCATTGGATTGGACCCACACCAACAGCATTAGCCCAGCTCCTTACAACTATCTATATACAGTATTATCTAGCATCTGGATCATTTCAGTCAACAATAGCCACCGAAGCTGTAATATCACAGCCCACATTTGGCCGTGTGCTTCTGTCCCAGGAGAATCAGATTATTATGTCTCACAAAGGGGGTCATCTGTAATAGGCACCAAATCCTTATCTTTGTCATCTGTTTTCAGGAGTTCATAGTCAGACGCCGTATGCATTTATTAGCATGTCTGAAGCATGATAATAGGGTACTGTAAGTTAAATTAAATAAGCATAAGTTAAGTTAAGTATTCTTTTGGGGATTTTCAAATTGCCCAAGTATAAATGTAGGTGGGTCTGAAGCGGTTTCATACTAATAACCAAAGTAACTAGTAACTAAAGTTTTCAAATAATTATAGTGGAGTAAAAGTACAATATTTGTCTTTGAGATGTAGTGGAGTGGAAGCAAAATTATTGAAAATTGGAAATACTCCAGTAAAGTAAAAAATACCTCAAAATTGTACTTAAGTACAGTACTTGAGTAAATGTACTTACTACTTACTTTCCACCACTGCTGTTCAGTAATCTGTTCACTAAAACATTAGTGTACAAAGATGCATTTAAGAACCAAGTGGAATGTACCGCTGACCTGACCTGACCACGTAAGCATGAGACTGGAATGCTGCTCAGTCCAGCGTTGGTGACAGGGTGTCTGGAATCTAGATGGGTGACATTTGGAAGAATAGACTTTCACTTATAGGTCAACAAGGTTTTTAATTTCCTTCCTTTTGTGTAAGATCAGAGTAAGAAAGTCAGTCTGTGAACTTAAAAAGGATCCAATACGGTTCAGTTAAGTTAAAAAGCCTTTATTTATCCATGGCTTAGTTGCTATAAGCAAAGAACAAAAAAGGGAAACGCAGGTGACCTACGCGTTTCGGCACTACTGGCCTTCATCAGGGTCCACTGGTTATGACAGACACATCACGTCATGTTATAGCAACCTCAAACTGTCAATTATTAAATCATCTTTAGACTACACCAAGATCACATTACAAACTAGAAAAAGTGCTCCTCGGAGCACAAGTCTCCGCCAGGTCAGGTAGGTTATTATGGCCTCCTGGTGGCGCTATAATAGGCCAATGTGAAAAGGGTGCCATTTATTCCTAGGCTGTGCACGGCAATCGGACACTGCATGCATGATTTGAGGCATTTTGTTCTAAAAATGTGTTTTGCTAATTTTGACCTGCTGGTGGCGCTATAACATGGCAATGTTAAAAGGTTCCTCAACGTAGTGCAAATGTGCATTCAAAGTTTCACCACAATCGGACGCTGCGTTCATGATTTGCGGCATTTTGTTCAAAACGGGCCACTCCTGCAAACATTACATGTCAATGTTAGCCAATCAGGATGGAATATGAAAAATCAAACAGATCCGTCTTGATCACATGACTATAGAGATCATGTGTACCTATTTGCGTGAAATTTGGATCAAATCTGAAGGCTTGATATCAAAAAATTTGTTTTACATAAGTCTGCCTCCTGGTGGCGCTATAAAAGGCAAATGTGAAAAATGCAGGGCAAAGGTTTTTCCTTGGCCTCTAGAGAGTGTGCATACAAAGTTTTACACTGATCAGTGTAGTTATAGGTAAAAACACGAATCGGCCTGTTACAGCGCCACCATGAGGCTGATTTGAACATTTTCAAATGGCATTTCTTCCTCGGCCTAATGGGAATGTATGAGCAAAATTTCACGGAAATTGCATGCTGTGTTCATGATTTGAGGCATTTTGTTCGAAGCGGAGTACTCCTGCAAACTTTGAAAGCCAATTTTTGCCAATCAGGATGGAATATGAAAAATCTGAAATTAGCCGTTTCTTTTAATGACTATAGAGATACTGTGTACCGATTTGTGGGATTTTTGGCCAAAATCTGTAGGAGTACTGTCCAAAAATTTGTTTTGCAAAAAGCGGCCTCCTGGTGGCGCTATAACAGGCCCATGTGAAAAATTTGGGGCAGAGGTTCTGCTCTGGCATCCAGGGAGTGTGTGTGCACAGTTTCTCTGCGATCAAGCCAACGGTGCCAGAGATTAGCTGTACACAAAATGACAGAATGACGGACGGACACACACACGGACGGACGGACACACGGACGGACGGACAGGGGCGAAAACATACTCTCTCGCCATGCCTTTCGGCCTGGCGGAGACAAAACTACTAAGTATACACATATTCATATTTCAAATCCCCCCTTGTCCACACTCATGTCCAAGTTTCTGGTAGTGTATGACAAATAACAATAAGAAGTAACTAGATGGCAATAAAATCTGAGCGAAAGGGGCATATAACAACCTCAAAATGGGAGATGACCACAACATACAGAGTCGTTGCAATGCAGTGGGAAATGACCACAAAGTATATAGTGGATATATAACACATGAGTCCATTAGAGAAAGGGAGAGAAATCTATCTCATCATCACTTATATTCAAATGGTTGGGGGATGACTGCACAGTTAAGACGAGTATGTGATGGTTGAATGAGGATCTACTTATACAACCTGTATATCTGGTCAAGAGGAATCTCCTGAACGGCAGCTTAGAATATGATGAGCCAATTGAGAACTACCGTCCATATCCTAAGGCGACAAGATTGATGACCACTATGGTTAAAATAATGGATCTCATGTGATAATGACACAGTTACATTGCAGGCCATTTTACCTGCTGGACCTGTGCTGATTAGCAAAAACCAGTTCTTTGGTATTCTAAATTTTCCGACACCCTGCCCGCCGCTCCCTCCTTTTGCACTATAAAAGGTACTGGTGTCAAACCAGTGCTTCACTCAGCCCTCTCCTCTCCATCCAGAGCATAACCGCCACCAACCAGCTGAACTTCAGTCAACCATGTCTTCGTTCTGTGTGATCTGCAGCTCTCCCATGATGAAGTCTCTGCCATGTGGCATGTGCGGTCATGTTGGCTCCAAGAGAGCCGGCAGCATGTACGGCGGAGCAGGAGGTTTTGGCGTCCGCATCTCCCAGGCTACATCCGGCTGCGCTGAGGTTTCTGACCTGCATGGCATTGGCTACATCAACGACAACAAGAAGGCCACCATGAAGAACCTCAACAACCGCCTGGAGACCTACCTGGAGACGGTGAGCAGCCTGAAGACGACCAATGACGAGCTGGAGCTGAAGATCAATAAGTTCCAGATGGATAAGCCTAAGACGGACCTCAAGGTCTTCGAAGTTACCATTCACGACATTCAGGAAAAGGTGAGAACAGAGCTTCAATTGAGTTAATGCTGTAGCAACGGTATCAATCTCATAAACTCATATTATGCTGGTTTTCAGAACTGGTCACACTCGATTCTCTACTTTCAACCTGGCCATTCACTATTTTGGGCATGTCGTTATAGGCAGATTTTTACAAACGTTTTCCAATCTTCTTAACCATTTTCAATCATTTTCAAAACACTTTAAAAAAATCCTGAAAATAGCAGATTTACAAGCTCACAACACATTGCATGCTCACAACCCATAGCATCAGCTTGTAGATCTACTATTTTCACTATTCATCATACCACAAAGTATACTAGGGCTGTAAACAGAACTGGTCTACAGTTTCATGTGATGTTGGATAGTGTTTGTACAAAAATATGGCTTTGCTTTTATGAAGAATTGCACAATAGTTTGAACAATTCACATATCCACTGGGTATCAGGTGTTTCTATGCAATGGACTGGAAGTGCATGCATACCATGCATATGATATGCAAAACCATTTTTGGTTCTATTGTGACACATTCTGAGCTTGAAGATCGGCTATTTTCACAGGATAAAAACAGGGCTTAAGTGGTTGAGTTTAAATGCCGTAGCTGTAGGCTACTACTACGGTGGGCAACAACCTCTTTTTGATCTACTGTCTATCGAGTTGATAAAAAAAAGCTACCATTATTAACCATTATTTTTGATGTGCATAACACATTTCTCCCCTTACAGTTGGACTTTATCTTAACTGTAATAATTAATATTACATTATTGACAAATTATTTTTTGTGTTTTATGAAATTACTGAAATGTTTTCCAGAAAATTGACCTGAGTAGACTATTTTTAAACCTTTTGGAATGTTAAATGATATGCTTGTTGATCAGGTTAGGTCCATGTCACCAATACAGAGACACTACTAGCCTAAAATATTCCCCCCCTAAAGTACAACTGACTTAATTGGAGCCAAGAGGTCCCACTAACAGGATACTGGTTATGTAGGTAATGAGGCATTGTGCTAGCTTCCCTAGGAATGTTGAATACTAAAACCTTCACCAAAAACTAGTTGCGTTGCCAAATAAAACAAGACATACCAAGTCACCAGCTAAGGAACATTTCTATCTTGCTCTGTGGTTCTCAAAGTGTGGTCTGGGAACTCCCATGGGTCCTTGAGGTGGTAACAAAAAATAGCACTTTAGCCCTATTGTATACATCACAAGCTCACGACGCGTCTGCTATTATAAATACATTAAAACAATAACATTTTGAAAGATTTGGGCTCATTTTGGACATTTTTAACAACACAAATGGCCTCTTATGGCATACCATTTTTTCAGATGCGGGTCTTCGACTAAATACATATCAATCTGAGGGTGCCTGACATGTTTCACTGATCTAGCTGTTCAGCTGTTGACACTTCTACTGCTTCCTCACTTTAGATTTCCAAAGAGGTCCTTGACAACACTAAAACCCAACTGGATAATGACAATGTAAAGCTGGATTCACATGACTGGAAAGTCAAGTAAGTATATGCGGAGGAAACAGATGTCCAAAAGAAATTAACCATTTTAAGCTGTGGGTGAAGACACATTATTATAAATGTCTTGTGGTTTTGGTTGCATTTCCATTGGGTGAATGACAGCATAGGAACCGAGACAGAGAACAAGTAAAAGTGGTATAGTATGTTTGATGTATTTAATGTATTTATTTACCAGGGACAGCGCTAATTAATCAACATTTCAGTTTTCACATCCATGTAAATGAGCCAGCTAGAGTTAGCTGGTGAAATAACTATCAAAACAAAACAAACATACAGTATCAATACAATACAAGACAAGTAAACAGAGTGCAGTTGACTAGAGAACCTAAAGATTGACCTGGATATCGGCACCTGGACTGACTGGGTTACTAGGCTAACCCAGGTTGTCTATTTTCCAATACTGAAAGTTTAAAATAAGGCTAAAGTGGTAAAAACTTGACTTTGAGGCTAGAATAAATCATTTAGCTGGGGACCCCCTGGAACCCCCTCAAGGACCCCACTTTGATAACCATTGATATACTGTACTGTCTCCTTCTCCCAGGTATGAGAGTGAGCTGTCCATGCGTCAGTGTGTGGAGGCAGACATCGCTGCTCTGAAGATAGTTCAGGAAGAGCTGGATGTGGGGAGATCCAGTGTGGAGCTGCAGGATCTGGAGGAGGAGCTGAAGAGGCTGCATGAGCACCATGAAGAGGTAAATGTTTGGAGGTTGAAGATCACGCATGAATACTCAAAGCTAGGGGTCCTCAACGTTTTTCAGGCCAAGGACTCCTCAGCTGAGAGAGAGATGAAGCAGGGACCCCCACTACATTCTTTACAATTGTGTTGCAAATTAAGCCTTTTCATAGATTTCATAGATAGCTTCATTGACTATCATCAGTGTTGTGTAAATTCATGTATTTTGTTCATTTCAGACATTTAACCACATAAACCTTCAATACTTAGTTCTTCATTTGCTCCTTTCCCCCCCTACACCAAACCTCTTTGCCGAAAATAGCCGATCTACAAGCTCACAATGCGAGACGTTGTGGGCTTGTAGATGTGGCTAATGTTCCCCTCAGAATTGATTGATTGATGAACTTTGTTTAGTAAGACATGAGAATGGCAGTACATGGAAGTACAAATTCACAATACAAGGTCTACTAAACTGGGAGTCTCATTAAGCACTAAGCTTGTTTAAGATGAGATCCCCATGCACACATGACATATAAGAGACAGATAGATATACACACTACTATACAGAATGTCATACAATCAGTTTACAGGTTACTGGTATGAAGCGTGAAAAATATGTACAAGAGAAGAAAGAGAAAGGGGGGGTAGGGGGGTAGATTAGGACTTGGGGTAGGTTAAGACTTGGACAGGGGCCATTTTAGAATTGCAGCCTCCTGAAGGTGTATCTTTAGGGCAGTTTTGAAAGTGAGTAGGGTTTTACACTCCTTTAGAAGAGGGATGTACAAGTGGTTAAAGTAAAAAGAAATAACATCCTAACACACAAAGATTTGGCGGACCCCCTATAGTAGCTCTGAGGACCCCCTAGGGGTCCGGACCCCTGTTGAAGACCCCTGCTTAAAGCTGTTAGTTCTTATGGGTGTCCTAGTCTACCGGGGTGAACATTCTCCTATATTATGAACCATTGTACTTGACACTGGCCTGTCTCTGGCTCTTTTGACCCACAACAGTTTTCTTCTCTGTACAAAATGTCTATCCAATTGATGCAATATACTTGTGTATCCCTATATTTTGGACATGTCATCATAGGCTAAATATGAGGGAGGAAACATCCAAGTTGCTTTAAAGATATTATTTAAAAATATATATATTTTTAAAGTAATAAAAAAGAACAAAGAAATAGAGGCTTAAGTTTTAAGGCTTTTCACTATTTGTAGTATGACAAAGTCTATGGGGCTTAAGGGGGCACATTAACCTGCAGGCTTTTCCTTTCCTTTTTGCCATTTTGGTTGGTATGGTGTACCGGACAGTACCGATAAGCTGTCATTTTATTTAAATTTGTCATTTATTTTTAAATAATCAATTAAACCGATTAATTTGGTCAACCTTTGCACCCCTACAATACTGTAAATCATGTGTGGTTCTCCAGGACATGCGGAGGCAGGGTGAGCTGGGATCCCAGGTGAAAGTGGACGTTCATGCTGCCCCTCAGGATGACCTGGCCAAGGTCATGGTATCAATGAGAGAACACTACGAGAAGGTCATCACCCAGAACCGCCAGGAAGTGGAGTTATGGTTCAAGACTAAGGTAGGCTACACTACACCAGTGGTTCCCTAACATCTTCATGTCAGGGACCCCCAAATATTATGTATTTGGCCGCAAACGATCTGAAAATATTTTGTCCCAGGGACCCTCATAAAAGATTTGTGTTGTGAAAATAGCAGATCTGCAAGCTTGTAGATCGGCTATTTTTTAATAGCCAAAGTACAAAATAGGGTTAAAGCGGTTAAACAGTTTTTGCTGGGGACCCTCTGGAACCTACTCAAGGACCCCTGGGGTTCCTCGGAACCCACATTGAGAACCAGGGCACTACACCACACTAAATCCTATTTCACTTTGTTAAAAGTCATCAGATCCTCCTGTTTGTCAGAACGTGTGTTAAGCATGGTATTAACGTTGGTTTTCATCCACAGACCAACAAGCTGAACCAGGAAGTTGCTCAAACAACTGAGATCATCGATTTGTCTAAGAGTGAGATCATCAAGGTCAGACGTGAACTGCACAGTCTGGAGATCCAACTCCAGGCCGAGATCAGCAAGGTAAGACCCGGTTACAGGAGAATGGCTTGGTTCAATATCTCATGTCCTTCAACACAGCCATTTTGTTCATGTTTTTCATTTGCATTTCGATTGCACAAAGAAAAAAACTATAACTATCTCATATCGGGTGCTCCTTACGGTTTTTGTTTCCACTGACTTCATGGGAAACAGTTACCGTTGTGGTGATGACAGGAAAAGGCGACTGAACATTATCTTCTGACATTAATCCTGTTCCCGCCTCCCAGTAATGTTTTACAATCCATTTTATGATTCGTTTAATTATTCAAAAGGCCTTACCAGGCCGAACCGTAAGCCTGAAAGGTACCAAAATTGAACGAGAATTCAGAACTGGACACTTGGCAAATTGAAAGTCCTAAGTGCATGTTTTCCAACATTTGGCACCTAGAAAAGTGCTCTTATACAGTTACTTCCAATAATCCAGCCCCCTCTCTCCATCTATGAAACAGAAAGCATGTCAGGTAAACGTCCTGGAAGAGACCAAGTGCGGATTTGCCAACCTGCTGGCAGGTTACCAGAGACAGGTGTGTATCCTGGAGGAACAGCTAACCCTGCTCAGAGCTGACTTGGAGAACCAGGCACAGGACAAGACAAGGCTGGAGGAGGAGATCGCTGAGTACAGGAGACTGCTCAAAGAATACCTTGAAAACATTGACAGGTACAAAATGGCAGCGGATTTATCTTCAACAAACAAATGCTGGCGTTGGAGAGCTTGGACTCAAACGTTTGTATCAAGTTTCAATTTTTATATATATATATACATATATATATATATATATATATATATATATACTATGACTATTTGGGGGACTTGGCATGGAAAAGTCTGGGAATCCCTGATGTCTTGTACCCATCCTTTGTTCCATTTGGTCTCTCTCGCTGCAGAAACAAGAAAATCACGACCCCCGAGACCACCAAGAAGGAGATCACCACAGAGAAGAAGGACATGAAAACCACGACCCCCGAGACCACCAAGAAGGAGATCACCACAGAGAAGGAGGACATGAAAACCACGACCACCGAGACCACCAAGAAGGAGATCACCACAGAGGTGAAGGACAAGGATGGACACCTACTGTACAAAGACACCAAGAACAGCGTCGAAACCAAGGTTATAGAATAATGATTAATGATTCTTGATTAATGATTAATGATTTTCTTAATCATTTGACCAGTGATGTGTCTGCATTGTGTGGGCCCATTGTAAGCCTGATGTACTGCATTGTGTGTAAGCCTGATTCCTCAATAAAATCCACAGTGCCAGTGCTTCTTTCTTTCGTCTGAATTTGTTTATGAATGACCCTCAATAACGTATTGCAGTGGTTTTCAAACCTTTTTCGCCGAAGGCACATAAAAGGGCAAATTAAAATCTCAATACACACCTGTAATCATATCTCTGCAAAACAGCTTATATAATGTGTGTTGTCGCTCTTGGCACATGTATTAATGGCAATTAAAAAGTCTAACAAATTAAAGCAGCTCTATTATAACTTTCCTCTTCTACCCTATATATATGAGTGCATTATTTAAATATGCCTGGTATCCTCCCAGTCAAAACGAGTGCAAACTTCACCCAGCCGGTACATCAATAAGCCTCTTAAATGAGTGCACCCGCTCATTGAAATAGTAATTATGTCAATAACAATAACTGATGTATGGAATAAATGCATGAAGGAAAATGTTACGCACATTTCGCACAAGAAGAAAGAGACGCAGAGAAGTAATACTTAAGTAAAAGTATCAACACCCTATAGTAGAAATAGTCTGTTACAAGTACAAGTGGTTCTACCGAACTCTGCACTGCACACTTTACGGCTCATCAGCAACACTTATGCCAAGTTTGATGTCGATTGATCGGACGGTGCCCGAGTTATGGCCGGGACACACAGACAGACAGACTGACAGTCACACACAAGCAAGCACACACGCACGCACGCACGCATGCACGCACACACACACACACACACACACAGACTTTGTTAATGTATAGATGCTGTGAAGTTCCAGAGAGGAGGTGGTAGTGGGGTGTTGTGGTTAAGCAGGTTTCCATGTACTGTATGGAATGTGTGTCAGCAGTGTTTAGCTGGGAGGGAATTCGTCAAGAATCATCAAGATTGTGCAATTGGTGACAAGCTTTAGATTGTTGGCATGGTGTTAGGTATGGGCATAAGGTTTGCTAAATAACATACAAACAATGATGGCACATATTCCCTCTCAGCTTCACGCATTTTAAGCTCCCACCATCTTGAAAATTATGCCTTTCCAGAAGTTCAATTTTCCTACATTTTTGTTGGTTATTTAGCATACCCAATAGTAACAGAATACATTGACAAATCTCTTCTATCAATTATTTGGGGTTTCAACCATACCTATACCTATCTGATATTGGATTCATTGCAAACGGACCACTAGGGGGCGAGCCCAACTAGTTTGTGATGTTTTTTGAAAACCTTATGCCCATACCTAACACCATGCCAAAAATCTAAAACCTGTGCATGATTTTTATGAATTTCCTCACAGCTAGTTAAGCTGGAAATGCCAGTCAATCAGCCCTGCCTTTCTTTTTTGTCTTGTGTGTTACAGACACACTGTCGGAATATGATCCTGGAAGAGACAGAAAACTATTTGGTTTGTGTGTTTTGATTCAAGAGCATGGCAACCAGCTGCAGATTCAGAAGCTTAATGGGATAGGACTCATTTCTCTGTAGCAGTTAAGTGCAATGGGTTACCTGCAAGCCTGCAGTCCATTAGCTCTAATTAACCTAATTATTACCATAACTACATTGAATTGTAACAGGCTCCATATATACCCATGTTGTTTTGTTTTGGTTTTTACTTTTACATTGGAAAATTGTATATTTTCCGGTAATAATTATCTGATAATTCTTTTCTCTAGGTCACTTTCCTGTATATTCCTATGTTCTACCTTAAGCAAATTATGAGAATGTCAGTGATTTGTTTTCGTGTTGGCCTTTTCTTTTCACAGCTTAGTCCAGTGGAATTATCCATGGGAGGTTTTATCCCATAGACATATAAAGGTAGACGCCTCCTCCGGCCCTGAGAGGTCTGTATCGCAGGCTCCATTTTGGAGAAGGCAAGCTTCCTGACTACTGGCCAATCACAGCGGGTCTTTTCCAGGACGTGGCGGAATCTAGTTATATAAAAATATAACAGGATATTTTTATACAGTTTCTTTTTGAAACATGGAATAATCATTTGGAAAATGGTTGTGCTTGAAGACATGCGTTGAATACCAATAGGAGGGAGAATTCATGGTTAGTGCAGGAAGGTCAGAAGGACTCAAAATTCTAATGTAGATTCTTATTATAACAGCAGAGAAGGAAGGAAGAAGAAGAGCACCTGGACTTGGAAGAAGAGTCAGGGGTTTCAAGGGTAACAGGAGTTGTGCATGAGGGGGGTGTCACCAAGCAGCGAGATTTATGCACCTGCTGTTCCCAAGTTGATTCTTGGATTGTAGATCGGCTACTTTCGGACAGCTAATTTCTGCATCAGCTTGTGTAGATCAGCTATTTTCATCATTTGGGATATGATTATAGTGGAAATGGTGTGCGGATACATGCCGTGGAGCAACAAGTTGAGGTCAAAGATCAAGCAGGCCTGAAGCAGGCCTCAGAGGGATTGAGGAGGAAGGAGTTGTGAGTGCCGTAGAAGGAGAAGAGAAGACTGCAGCCTGCACATCAGACACCAGAGGTAGCCAGAGAGAAGCTGGGAGAAGACCCGCGAAGACCCGAGTCTACGAAGTTAAGCGAAGCACAGAGCTACGCTGAAGGGTTGAGAACTGATAAACAGTATATGAGAGAGCTATTCTGATGTGTATGAAATATAATCTAAGCTATTCAATGCAATGTTATCTTTGTGATGTATTATTGTGCATGACAAAGGTACAAGGTCATGGGGTCTGCGTCATAGCAATCTGGGAACCCATCGTCAAATAAAAAGGAAAATCAGCACCCTCTGCTGTTTTTCACTTTTCCATTTGACTCTGGGCGGAGCTGTACGGAGGATCCATGCTCACGGGAAACCGGGGTTTTGGTCTGCCCTCAGCCCTCCACTTCGGGTGGTCCGCCTATGTTTTCATTCCCACTAAATATATTTCTCCACGGAACACTAACACCATTTATCCCAAAGAACATGGATCGTTTTGGTTATAAGCCCACTTGTTTCTATGATGAAAGAGCAAGTTAAAATGTTACTGACTTTCCGTGGTTTTGTCAGCTCCGAGGACGCTATTGTTAAATGAGTTTCGGTTTGTTTCCAGTGGGAATAGAGCCGCACACATGTAAATCCCGCCCACTACATTTGATTGGGTAAAGCGCGGCCTGCTTCCCGATCTGAAGGCACGCCCACTTGTAGCCAATGTGCATGGGTTGTCAACACGGCTCCCAACAGATCCAAGCGCAGCTATGGATCTGTTCTTGAGAGATTAGCGTCATAGTAACCTTGAGCATTGTCACCTTCACATTGGAGACACTGACGCAACCCAGTGACTCAGAGGTCAGGAGACGGGGGGGAGAAAGCTGTTTTGAGATGATGCAATGGTTATTGAGGATGACTAAGAGGCAGGTGATAGGTAGAAGGAATAAGGTGGGTTGTACTATTGACAAGGTCATCAGGGGGTAGAAAAGGTGCTGCACAACGGCGCACAACAGGATTCCAACCCCAAGGACGGACGGGGCACGCCTGCCCCGAGGAGGATGAGACTTTAGGAGGAGGATGAGTTTACTGCCATACTTAGAATACTTGCAGATTCACTTTCAACTAAAGATTCTGGCATTGTCCGTCTTTTAGCTTGAATTGCTGTCTCTGGGAATATTCTTAGGATATTTTCAGGTTCAGATTCAGCTAAAATTCTGGCATCATCCGTCTTTTGGTTGAATAGCTGTCTGGCAATATTCACGTAGAGAAAGGCTTATCAACACAACATGTTTGGGAAGAAAACCACCTTTGGGAAGATTAGTAGGCACAGACTCTCAGACTATTCGGCCGAATATCGGGGGGCTGTCAAGGCTGAGAAGGGCCTGTACAACCCTTTATTCACCTATCTAAATTATATTATGTTATCAAGATACAGACTGGTAGGGATATTACTGCCAGGGACTTTCTTTTAATATTTTCAATTTGTAACAATTATTATACTGTCTGATGTATCTTTACCCTGTATCGCAAAATCATTTTAATAAATATTTGAATGAAACCTGAATAGTGTTCTATTCTGTCACAATGGATTTTATCCATTATTCACCATTCTCCTGGTTATAATGTAAAACAATAGTATTGTGAAACTTATGTATAAGCCTTAAAGGTTACCTTGACTAAAACTAATACCATCTCATTACCAAAAGTTTGAAAGGTTTGAAATAAACAATGAGACAACCAACAACTAATCCAAAAGCAGTTAATTGTGGTCATCTGAAGGCAATCCTATCTACGGGTGTTGGGTTGTTTGAAGATTGTAAGGGGGGAACCATGAAACATATATAAAAACATATATGTATATGTGGCTGTAGCACTCTCAGCAACTTTTGCCATAAGGCCTAACATGCCCTATAGGAATATCGATAAAGAGTATTGATATTAAGGGATGACCTGGTGCCTTATCAAAACTCCCAAGTAGGGAAACTTAGGGATAACAGTAGAGACAACCTGTAGACGAATCCACAGAGCGCTGCAGTGTCAGACTCCTGCTGCGGTGTGCATTCTGACACGGCAGTTATGATTGCGCCAACGGCAGCGCTCTGTGGATTTGTCTATATACTTTATCTTTAAATTAACACTGAGGACACAAAAAGGGAGACAGGGGATTCATTCATGTGGAGAAGAAGGAGTTGAAGTAGCTGATTACACATTCCAGTGACTGAAACAATGTGCAAGTGTCCCTTTATGTGTGGAATTTCTTTGCCTCCAAAAGGAATGTACAAATTAGCACAGTCAGGCTATATTAAAGCTGCAGCTTTGCTGTAGTGCAAAGACACACATGTAGCTATACCCTATGGCAGTGCTTCGCAACCTTATCAGGCCGTGACCCCCCAAAATAATCATATTTGAGTTTGAACTGGAGACCCCCCCCCCCACCCAGATAAGCACTTGGAATTGTAGGAGTTGAGGCATTACATTGTTTGACTCGGTTCCACAGACAAATATTGTGGGAAATATTCTTACTTACTTTCTTATATTATTTGACAATTTGGCCAATGTTTGAACAGTTTTTATAGTATAGTTTGTTGATTAATTTTGTTGCTGTAATGGACTTTTTCTTTCATTTTTTTTTTTTTCTCTTTGAGGTATTAAAAAGGTCTTAAAAGTCCTTATATTGTGACTTCACTGTCATCTGGGGACCCAAAAATTATGTGGGGACCCTCCTGGGAGTCTCGACAGGTTGAGAATCGCTGCCTTATACAGTAGGTACTTTATCTTTACAGTCAGATTAATCCATTTATGTGGAGAAAATGTAGTTGAAGTGGTGCATTATGCATTCCATTGGATTTACAAACCTATGTAAATGTCTCTGCCTCTAAATGGCAGATACAAGACAGACAGGGTGTTGAAGGTTGTGGCAGACAGCTCTCCAATTGTAGCAGAAAGATAAAGTAATTATTACTTATTACTTAACCACGAAAGCATCTGTGTCATTTTAGATTTTAGCTATTATATAGAAATAAAACGTTTTCAAAAATGTGTTAGGATTTAGAAAGCATTTTTTGAATCGGCCTCAGGTCTAAATGGGTTAAATACATCAAAGACAACCGTGATCATTGGATTGGACCCACACCAACAGCATTAGCCCAGCTCCTTACAACTATCTATATACAGTATTATCTAGCATCTGGATCATTTCAGTCAACAATAGCCACCGAAGCTGTAATATCACAGCCCACATTTGGCCGTGTGCTTCTGTCCCAGGAGAATCAGATTATTATGTCTCACAAAGGGGGTCATCTGTAATAGGCACCAAATCCTTATCTTTGTCATCTGTTTTCAGGAGTTCATAGTCAGACGCCGTATGCATTTATTAGCATGTCTGAAGCATGATAATAGGGTACTGTAAGTTAAATTAAATAAGCATAAGTTAAGTTAAGTATTCTTTTGGGGATTTTCAAATTGCCCAAGTATAAATGTAGGTGGGTCTGAAGCGGTTTCATACTAATAACCAAAGTAACTAGTAACTAAAGTTTTCAAATAATTATAGTGGAGTAAAAGTACAATATTTGTCTTTGAGATGTAGTGGAGTGGAAGCAAAATTATTGAAAATTGGAAATACTCCAGTAAAGTAAAAAATACCTCAAAATTGTACTTAAGTACAGTACTTGAGTAAATGTACTTACTACTTACTTTCCACCACTGCTGTTCAGTAATCTGTTCACTAAAACATTAGTGTACAAAGATGCATTTAAGAACCAAGTGGAATGTACCGCTGACCTGACCTGACCACGTAAGCATGAGACTGGAATGCTGCTCAGTCCAGCGTTGGTGACAGGGTGTCTGGAATCTAGATGGGTGACATTTGGAAGAATAGACTTTCACTTATAGGTCAACAAGGTTTTTAATTTCCTTCCTTTTGTGTAAGATCAGAGTAAGAAAGTCAGTCTGTGAACTTAAAAAGGATCCAATACGGTTCAGTTAAGTTAAAAAGCCTTTATTTATCCATGGCTTAGTTGCTATAAGCAAAGAACAAAAAAGGGAAACGCAGGTGACCTACGCGTTTCGGCACTACTGGCCTTCATCAGGGTCCACTGGTTATGACAGACACATCACGTCATGTTATAGCAACCTCAAACTGTCAATTATTAAATCATCTTTAGACTACACCAAGATCACATTACAAACTAGAAAAAGTGCTCCTCGGAGCACAAGTCTCCGCCAGGTCAGGTAGGTTATTATGGCCTCCTGGTGGCGCTATAATAGGCCAATGTGAAAAGGGTGCCATTTATTCCTAGGCTGTGCACGGCAATCGGACACTGCATGCATGATTTGAGGCATTTTGTTCTAAAAATGTGTTTTGCTAATTTTGACCTGCTGGTGGCGCTATAACATGGCAATGTTAAAAGGTTCCTCAACGTAGTGCAAATGTGCATTCAAAGTTTCACCACAATCGGACGCTGCGTTCATGATTTGCGGCATTTTGTTCAAAACGGGCCACTCCTGCAAACATTACATGTCAATGTTAGCCAATCAGGATGGAATATGAAAAATCAAACAGATCCGTCTTGATCACATGACTATAGAGATCATGTGTACCTATTTGCGTGAAATTTGGATCAAATCTGAAGGCTTGATATCAAAAAATTTGTTTTACATAAGTCTGCCTCCTGGTGGCGCTATAAAAGGCAAATGTGAAAAATGCAGGGCAAAGGTTTTTCCTTGGCCTCTAGAGAGTGTGCATACAAAGTTTTACACTGATCAGTGTAGTTATAGGTAAAAACACGAATCGGCCTGTTACAGCGCCACCATGAGGCTGATTTGAACATTTTCAAATGGCATTTCTTCCTCGGCCTAATGGGAATGTATGAGCAAAATTTCACGGAAATTGCATGCTGTGTTCATGATTTGAGGCATTTTGTTCGAAGCGGAGTACTCCTGCAAACTTTGAAAGCCAATTTTTGCCAATCAGGATGGAATATGAAAAATCTGAAATTAGCCGTTTCTTTTAATGACTATAGAGATACTGTGTACCGATTTGTGGGATTTTTGGCCAAAATCTGTAGGAGTACTGTCCAAAAATTTGTTTTGCAAAAAGCGGCCTCCTGGTGGCGCTATAACAGGCCCATGTGAAAAATTTGGGGCAGAGGTTCTGCTCTGGCATCCAGGGAGTGTGTGTGCACAGTTTCTCTGCGATCAAGCCAACGGTGCCAGAGATTAGCTGTACACAAAATGACAGAATGACGGACGGACACACACACGGACGGACGGACACACGGACGGACGGACAGGGGCGAAAACATACTCTCTCGCCATGCCTTTCGGCCTGGCGGAGACAAAACTACTAAGTATACACATATTCATATTTCAAATCCCCCCTTGTCCACACTCATGTCCAAGTTTCTGGTAGTGTATGACAAATAACAATAAGAAGTAACTAGATGGCAATAAAATCTGAGCGAAAGGGGCATATAACAACCTCAAAATGGGAGATGACCACAACATACAGAGTCGTTGCAATGCAGTGGGAAATGACCACAAAGTATATAGTGGATATATAACACATGAGTCCATTAGAGAAAGGGAGAGAAATCTATCTCATCATCACTTATATTCAAATGGTTGGGGGATGACTGCACAGTTAAGACGAGTATGTGATGGTTGAATGAGGATCTACTTATACAACCTGTATATCTGGTCAAGAGGAATCTCCTGAACGGCAGCTTAGAATATGATGAGCCAATTGAGAACTACCGTCCATATCCTAAGGCGACAAGATTGATGACCACTATGGTTAAAATAATGGATCTCATGTGATAATGACACAGTTACATTGCAGGCCATTTTACCTGCTGGACCTGTGCTGATTAGCAAAAACCAGTTCTTTGGTATTCTAAATTTTCCGACACCCTGCCCGCCGCTCCCTCCTTTTGCACTATAAAAGGTACTGGTGTCAAACCAGTGCTTCACTCAGCCCTCTCCTCTCCATCCAGAGCATAACCGCCACCAACCAGCTGAACTTCAGTCAACCATGTCTTCGTTCTGTGTGATCTGCAGCTCTCCCATGATGAAGTCTCTGCCATGTGGCATGTGCGGTCATGTTGGCTCCAAGAGAGCCGGCAGCATGTACGGCGGAGCAGGAGGTTTTGGCGTCCGCATCTCCCAGGCTACATCCGGCTGCGCTGAGGTTTCTGACCTGCATGGCATTGGCTACATCAACGACAACAAGAAGGCCACCATGAAGAACCTCAACAACCGCCTGGAGACCTACCTGGAGACGGTGAGCAGCCTGAAGACGACCAATGACGAGCTGGAGCTGAAGATCAATAAGTTCCAGATGGACAAGCCTAAGACGGACCTCAAGGTCTTCGAAGTTACCATTCACGACATTCAGGAAAAGGTGAGAACAGAGCTTCAATTGAGTTAATGCTGTAGCAACGGTATCAATCTCATAAACTCATATTATGCTGGTTTTCAGAACTGGTCACACTCGATTCTCTACTTTCAACCTGGCCATTCACTATTTTGGGCATGTCGTTATAGGCAGATTTTTACAAACGTTTTCCAATCTTCTTAACCATTTTCAATCATTTTCAAAACACTTTAAAAAAATCCTGAAAATAGCAGATTTACAAGCTCACAACACATTGCATGCTCACAACCCATAGCATCAGCTTGTAGATCTACTATTTTCACTATTCATCATACCACAAAGTATACTAGGGCTGTAAACAGAACTGGTCTACAGTTTCATGTGATGTTGGATAGTGTTTGTACAAAAATATGGCTTTGCTTTTATGAAGAATTGCACAATAGTTTGAACAATTCACATATCCACTGGGTATCAGGTGTTTCTATGCAATGGACTGGAAGTGCATGCATACCATGCATATGATATGCAAAACCATTTTTGGTTCTATTGTGACACATTCTGAGCTTGAAGATCGGCTATTTTCACAGGATAAAAACAGGGCTTAAGTGGTTGAGTTTAAATGCCGTAGCTGTAGGCTACTACTACGGTGGGCAACAACCTCTTTTTGATCTACTGTCTATCGAGTTGATAAAAAAACCATTATTAACCATTATTTTTGATGTGCATAACACATTTCTCCCCTTACAGTTGGACTTTATCTTAACTGTAATAATTAATATTACATTATTGACAAATTATTTTTTGTGTTTTATGAAATTACTGAAATGTTTTCCAGAAAATTTACCTGAGTAGACTATTTTTAAACCTTTTGGAATGTTAAATGATATGCTTGTTGATCAGGTTAGGTCCATGTCACCAATACAGAGACACTACTAGCCTAAAATATTCCCCCCCTAAAGTACAACTGACTTAATTGGAGCCAAGAGGTCCCACTAACAGGATACTGGTTATGTAGGTAATGAGGCATTGTGCTAGCTTCCCTAGGAATGTTGAATACTAAAACTGTTGGAATTTAATTTCACCTTATGACCCACACAAAGTACAGATACTTGTAGCACGGAGACAATAAGGAAAAAAACCAAACTCAGACAGGCAGCCATTGGGTATAATGAAACAATTGATTGTATTCAGATCAGAGAGACATTAGAAGGTTACAGTATATCACAGGTGTCCGCAACATCGGTCGCGTCTCTCCGCAGTGTAACAGAGCAAGCACGAGCTTTTAACATTGTCCAGTAACATAAACATATGACATCATAGGATGTGACATCAATCGTCCAGCCGTCGGAGGTGTAATCCTGCCATTGGTGGAGAGCGATGAGGTTCCGTTGTCGTCTGATGATGGTAGATGATGGTAGATGATGATTGTGTGACAGTTTATCTCTGGACAACAGCGTCCCCATGTCTGGGTCAAACACGTTTGACATCTCTGACCTGTCACTGGTCAGTGAAGATTTGGTGACACTAAGGGAGACAGCTGTAGAAGAGAAGAGAACACCCAGATACCGTGTTCCCAAAACAAGATTGCCGCAGAGAAAGCCTGCTTGCGTTTGACCTTGGCTTGCAGACACAGAGACTAAGAGTACAGAGTACTTTTACCATGACAAAAGTACAGGCCCATATGAGACCATAATTAATAGGACATTTTAAGGTTAAGGGACCCTAGACACATTATGATAATTCAGATAAGAGACCAAAATGACTCTATCAATCCTACATCTTATCATGATTTGGATAGGGTCAAAGGTCAAGCTGATTGTACCTTGTGACATTATTCAAAATCAAATCAGACAGGCAAAGATTTAAATGACTTAAGGCCAAAAATAAATGGTTAGTTGGATAACATACACATTTATACTTCTTCAAGAGGACTGTATAATTTATTTATTCAAATAGGAAGCAAAACAGGGCTATAGTTCATGAATTCCCAAGACACTCCACACGTTTCCACAAGTTTTCCCTTTGCAACTTTGCAAATAACTTTATTATAATTCAAAAAAAATCTCAGCTAATGTCACCGTCCCAAGCAAATCTTTTCAACATGTTTGGTTTAACTAAGACAGACAATTTTAGCACAGTTTAATGGCATGGCAGCAGAGAGATTGTAGGGAGGGACAACTCACCAGTCTGTAAGTTTTCATATTGAAATCTGACAAGAGACCTACGTCTCGGGTCATTGATTGTTTCTGTACACGTTCAGAAATAGAAAAGTTACCTTCCTCCTTGTGGAGCTGCGATCCTGTGCTCTTATCAAGATACAAGTATTTAAAATGGAACGGGACACTTCTGTACTATGTAAATTTGTACATCACTTTACACTTTATTTTGGGAAAAAACTTACGTGATATCATCTTAAAACTCAAGAAATACTTCCTGATTGCATGTAGGCATGTGGCATCAAACATCTGTCTATCCAAGACATAAGTTGAAATCTTATAGTTGTCCAGGAATTGGATTTATGGGGGGTGGATTACATTCTCATTCTAAAATGAAACAAACACAAAATGAAAATGAAACACAAAACACAGCATTTAAACATTAAATCATATCATATTTAAATCAAATATTCATCAAACTCCCCTCTATTTGACACCCATATATCTATAATATAGTGTGTGTCAGATGATTTGTTGATGAGAAAGGGGATGAGAAAAAAAATATGAAAAAAATTAAAGTTATAATTAAAACTTTTAAAATTAAAATATAACAATGAAAAATAAGGAATAAACATCTTTGTTCTGAAGAGTATATTGAAATGAGATAAGTACAGAAAAATAGCAAATCTGCAAGCTTACAAAAAAATCTTAAGTTAAAATGATAAAATCTTTTCAAAACTTTTTAAAATAAATCAAAAATGACTTTATAATAAACTTAATATTATAGTTAATGTTTCCCAATATTGATATAGAACAAATTGAATCTTATTGTGTGTTAATTTAACTGATCTATGTTTTAAATGGACTTCAATAGAGACTGAGCTACAGGATTAGGTTGCCATAGAAACGTGTCTAACATACCACTAACACTTCCTGCTGAAGGAATTATGGGAAATGGAGTCTCAAACCAGAAGGAATTATGGGAAATGGAGTTTTAAGAGACCAGAGTGACTTTGTTCTAACTGACTGGAGAATGACTAAAATTTTGACTAAAATGGTTAGAACTAGCGAGACAGACACACGCATTCCAACATTCACGCATGCCTGCATATCACTCATACATAGATAGCAGAGGGAGACAAAGATAAACAGATAGGCACCGTGGAACAGCTGGCGGACCCATAGAGAGAGAGAGAGAGAGATAGAGAGGAAAAAAAACATTCGTTCATTAATACACACAGACAGACATACAAACATACCGAACATAGATATCTTTCAGCAACAAACTAATTTTGGAATGAAAAAGATTTTAACCTGATTGGTTTACTTATTATTTTAAATTATATTCAAAATATTTTAAATAAATTAAAACTTATTTTTTAAGGCAAATATAATTATACTGATGGTTCAATGAATTTAAAACAGTGTTAATATATATATATATATATTTTAAACTTTTACAACAAGCCTTCATAGTTATAGTGTGATTATTATTCTTGTCTGTGGGCATAGCCTTGTTATGATACCAGCTCTGAACAAGAGAATGTAAACAGATAAGACATGGGAGAAGTGAGAGGCTGTAGGGAAGAGGGATTTAAAAGTTATTGTTAAAGCTCAATATATTAAATGGATGGATGATTTAACTACAGTGGTCAAAATAAAACAAACATATAAGACAAAACAAAAAAATGTACTGACAAGTAAGTAAAACACAAACTTCAAACGGACACACGGGCCGATGCAGAAGTTTCTGAATTAAAAGGAAGACAACCTGGCAATTGTCAATATGGGTCGGACATGTTAGTAATGTTCGGTATGCAGCTGGCTGGTAATATTTCGTACTAAGAGGGATGGTAAGGGTGGTACTGACATTGAAAACACAGATCTGCATACATGGTGTTACCTGTGGCGAGCAGGTAAATGTAGCCAGGATTGGAGAGTGACACTGAAACACTCTCCTCTTATGGGTTGATATGAGACCCGTTGTGTAACATTAACCCACATATAGCAAATAGGCAGTGTAAAAGGAGGGCTATATCTGACTGGGTTAATCTTAGGTCAAATATCAGTATAGAAGGAAAATTAGTACATTATGACAATTGTAAGGATATATTCATGCAGGCACACAGACAAACCCCCCACCTAGTGTAAAACTAATATTAGATAAATTCACCCGCACCGAAAACCAAAGCGTGAAAAAGTGGTATTTCGAGGTACAAAAAAATAAATCCATATATTTATATATATAGCCATGCATTGCTCGAACACCCAAGTTGAATTGTGGGTTATTCATAGACGCCTTGACATGCATATATATATAAATAAAGACAAATAACTGTAAGGAACAGCTGATAGTCAAACATCTGTGTAAAAAAAAACTTCGGGGTATCTCCGGTGGTCTCATAAACATATACAGAGACAAAGACAAACTATATAATGACCCAGGTAGATAAGAGAATTTATGAGACATTCAGGAATGTCCTCCCAGGAATAAAAGGTGATAAAACATTTTTACTTGACTCACTCCCTAGCGGAGTTATGTTAAACAGTAATTTACAAACAGGCTGATAATTATGAGACACAGGGTTCGGTAAAGACAATACATACAATAAAGAAAAAGGTATACTCATCAGAAGGTTCACAGGGAGAAGTTGTAGGTCCCAATCACTGGACCATGGTACAATAAAAAATAAAAATATATACTCATCAAATCTGATGTTGGTTCAGGGATCCCGACCCCGATGGCTGGACCATGTGGAATTTGAGACATGTCGAGGGTCCAGTCCAAAGGTCCAGCGATCGCGTCCAGGTCCAAAACAAAATAAATTGTGATACTGTTCAAAGTTAACCTTCATCTGAATAGAAGTGATAAGTCGTTACACCCAAGGCTGGTTCGTTTGATACGTATTAAAATATGGTCTGCCGGGGAAAGAGAGTCTGATAATAGCTCAGTTCCCCCCCGTACACCATATTTCAAACATATCCGGCTCGAAGGACCAATTGTTGGAATTTAATTTCACCTTATGACCCACACAAAGTACAGATACTTGTAGCACGGAGACAATAAGGAAAAAAACCAAACTCAGACAGGCAGCCATTGGGTATAATGAAACAATTGATTGTATTCAGATCAGAGAGACATTAGAAGGTTACAGTATATCACAGGTGTCCGCAACATCGGTCGCGTCTCTCCGCAGTGTAACAGAGCAAGCACGAGCTTTTAACATTGTCCAGTAACATAAACATATGACATCATAGGATGTGACATCAATCGTCCAGCCGTCGGAGGTGTAATCCTGCCATTGGTGGAGAGCGATGAGGTTCCGTTGTCGTCTGATGATGGTAGATGATGGTAGATGATGATTGTGTGACAGTTTATCTCTGGACAACAGCGTCCCCATGTCTGGGTCAAACACGTTTGACATCTCTGACCTGTCACTGGTCAGTGAAGATTTGGTGACACTAAGGGAGACAGCTGTAGAAGAGAAGAGAACACCCAGATACCGTGTTCCCAAAACAAGATTGCCGCAGAGAAAGCCTGCTTGCGTTTGACCTTGGCTTGCAGACACAGAGACTAAGAGTACAGAGTACTTTTACCATGACAAAAGTACAGGCCCATATGAGACCATAATTAATAGGACATTTTAAGGTTAAGGGACCCTAGACACATTATGATAATTCAGATAAGAGACCAAAATGACTCTATCAAAAACCTTCACCAAAAACTAGTTGCGTTGCCAAATAAAACAAGACATACCAAGTCACCAGCTAAGGAACATTTCTATCTTGCTCTGTGGTTCTCAAAGTGTGGTCTGGGAACTCCCATGGGTCCTTGAGGTGGTAACAAAAAATAGCACTTTAGCCCTATTGTATACATCACAAGCTCACGACGCGTCTGCTATTATAAATACATTAAAACAATAACATTTTGAAAGATTTGGGCTCATTTTGGACATTTTTAACAACACAAATGGCCTCTTATGGCATACCATTTTTTCAGATGCGGGTCTTCGACTAAATACATATCAATCTGAGGGTGCCTGACATGTTTCACTGATCTAGCTGTTCAGCTGTTGACACTTCTACTGCTTCCTCACTTTAGATTTCCAAAGAGGTCCTTGACAACACTAAAACCCAACTGGATAATGACAATGTAAAGCTGGATTCACATGACTGGAAAGTCAAGTAAGTATATGCGGAGGAAACAGATGTCCAAAAGAAATTAACCATTTTAAGCTGTGGGTGAAGACACATTATTATAAATGTCTTGTGGTTTTGGTTGCATTTCCATTGGGTGAATGACAGCATAGGAACCGAGACAGAGAACAAGTAAAAGTGGTATAGTATGTTTGATGTATTTAATGTATTTATTTACCAGGGACAGCGCTAATTAATCAACATTTCAGTTTTCACATCCATGTAAATGAGCCAGCTAGAGTTAGCTGGTGAAATAACTATCAAAACAAAACAAACATACAGTATCAATACAATACAAGACAAGTAAACAGAGTGCAGTTGACTAGAGAACCTAAAGATTGACCTGGATATCGGCACCTGGACTGACTGGGTTACTAGGCTAACCCAGGTTGTCTATTTTCCAATACTGAAAGTTTAAAATAAGGCTAAAGTGGTAAAAACTTGACTTTGAGGCTAGAATAAATCATTTAGCTGGGGACCCCCTGGAACCCCCTCAAGGACCCCACTTTGATAACCATTGATATACTGTACTGTCTCCTTCTCCCAGGTATGAGAGTGAGCTGTCCATGCGTCAGTGTGTGGAGGCAGACATCGCTGCTCTGAAGATAGTTCAGGAAGAGCTGGATGTGGGGAGATCCAGTGTGGAGCTGCAGGATCTGGAGGAGGAGCTGAAGAGGCTGCATGAGCACCATGAAGAGGTAAATGTTTGGAGGTTGAAGATCACGCATGAATACTCAAAGCTAGGGGTCCTCAACGTTTTTCAGGCCAAGGACTCCTCAGCTGAGAGAGAGATGAAGCAGGGACCCCCACTACATTCTTTACAATTGTGTTGCAAATTAAGCCTTTTCATAGATTTCATAGATAGCTTCATTGACTATCATCAGTGTTGTGTAAATTCATGTATTTTGTTCATTTCAGACATTTAACCACATAAACCTTCAATACTTAGTTCTTCATTTGCTCCTTTCCCCCCCTACACCAAACCTCTTTGCCGAAAATAGCCGATCTACAAGCTCACAATGCGAGACGTTGTGGGCTTGTAGATGTGGCTAATGTTCCCCTCAGAATTGATTGATTGATGAACTTTGTTTAGTAAGACATGAGAATGGCAGTACATGGAAGTACAAATTCACAATACAAGGTCTACTAAACTGGGAGTCTCATTAAGCACTAAGCTTGTTTAAGATGAGATCCCCATGCACACATGACATATAAGAGACAGATAGATATACACACTACTATACAGAATGTCATACAATCAGTTTACAGGTTACTGGTATGAAGCGTGAAAAATATGTACAAGAGAAGAAAGAGAAAGGGGGGGTAGGGGGGTAGATTAGGACTTGGGGTAGGTTAAGACTTGGACAGGGGCCATTTTAGAATTGCAGCCTCCTGAAGGTGTATCTTTAGGGCAGTTTTGAAAGTGAGTAGGGTTTTACACTCCTTTAGAAGAGGGATGTACAAGTGGTTAAAGTAAAAAGAAATAACATCCTAACACACAAAGATTTGGCGGACCCCCTATAGTAGCTCTGAGGACCCCCTAGGGGTCCGGACCCCTGTTGAAGACCCCTGCTTAAAGCTGTTAGTTCTTATGGGTGTCCTAGTCTACCGGGGTGAACATTCTCCTATATTATGAACCATTGTACTTGACACTGGCCTGTCTCTGGCTCTTTTGACCCACAACAGTTTTCTTCTCTGTACAAAATGTCTATCCAATTGATGCAATATACTTGTGTATCCCTATATTTTGGACATGTCATCATAGGCTAAATATGAGGGAGGAAACATCCAAGTTGCTTTAAAGATATTATTTAAAAATATATATATTTTTAAAGTAATAAAAAAGAACAAAGAAATAGAGGCTTAAGTTTTAAGGCTTTTCACTATTTGTAGTATGACAAAGTCTATGGGGCTTAAGGGGGCACATTAACCTGCAGGCTTTTCCTTTCCTTTTTGCCATTTTGGTTGGTATGGTGTACCGGACAGTACCGATAAGCTGTCATTTTATTTAAATTTGTCATTTATTTTTAAATAATCAATTAAACCGATTAATTTGGTCAACCTTTGCACCCCTACAATACTGTAAATCATGTGTGGTTCTCCAGGACATGCGGAGGCAGGGTGAGCTGGGATCCCAGGTGAAAGTGGACGTTCATGCTGCCCCTCAGGATGACCTGGCCAAGGTCATGGTATCAATGAGAGAACACTACGAGAAGGTCATCACCCAGAACCGCCAGGAAGTGGAGTTATGGTTCAAGACTAAGGTAGGCTACACTACACCAGTGGTTCCCTAACATCTTCATGTCAGGGACCCCCAAATATTATGTATTTGGCCGCAAACGATCTGAAAATATTTTGTCCCAGGGACCCTCATAAAAGATTTGTGTTGTGAAAATAGCAGATCTGCAAGCTTGTAGATCGGCTATTTTTTAATAGCCAAAGTACAAAATAGGGTTAAAGCGGTTAAACAGTTTTTGCTGGGGACCCTCTGGAACCTACTCAAGGACCCCTGGGGTTCCTCGGAACCCACATTGAGAACCAGGGCACTACACCACACTAAATCCTATTTCACTTTGTTAAAAGTCATCAGATCCTCCTGTTTGTCAGAACGTGTGTTAAGCATGGTATTAACGTTGGTTTTCATCCACAGACCAACAAGCTGAACCAGGAAGTTGCTCAAACAACTGAGATCATCGATTTGTCTAAGAGTGAGATCATCAAGGTCAGACGTGAACTGCACAGTCTGGAGATCCAACTCCAGGCCGAGATCAGCAAGGTAAGACCCGGTTACAGGAGAATGGCTTGGTTCAATATCTCATGTCCTTCAACACAGCCATTTTGTTCATGTTTTTCATTTGCATTTCGATTGCACAAAGAAAAAAACTATAACTATCTCATATCGGGTGCTCCTTACGGTTTTTGTTTCCACTGACTTCATGGGAAACAGTTACCGTTGTGGTGATGACAGGAAAAGGCGACTGAACATTATCTTCTGACATTAATCCTGTTCCCGCCTCCCAGTAATGTTTTACAATCCATTTTATGATTCGTTTAATTATTCAAAAGGCCTTACCAGGCCGAACCGTAAGCCTGAAAGGTACCAAAATTGAACGAGAATTCAGAACTGGACACTTGGCAAATTGAAAGTCCTAAGTGCATGTTTTCCAACATTTGGCACCTAGAAAAGTGCTCTTATACAGTTACTTCCAATAATCCAGCCCCCTCTCTCCATCTATGAAACAGAAAGCATGTCAGGTAAACGTCCTGGAAGAGACCAAGTGCGGATTTGCCAACCTGCTGGCAGGTTACCAGAGACAGGTGTGTATCCTGGAGGAACAGCTAACCCTGCTCAGAGCTGACTTGGAGAACCAGGCACAGGACAAGACAAGGCTGGAGGAGGAGATCGCTGAGTACAGGAGACTGCTCAAAGAATACCTTGAAAACATTGACAGGTACAAAATGGCAGCGGATTTATCTTCAACAAACAAATGCTGGCGTTGGAGAGCTTGGACTCAAACGTTTGTATCAAGTTTCAATTTTTATATATATATATACATATATATATATATATATATATATATATACTATGACTATTTGGGGGACTTGGCATGGAAAAGTCTGGGAATCCCTGATGTCTTGTACCCATCCTTTGTTCCATTTGGTCTCTCTCGCTGCAGAAACAAGAAAATCACGACCCCCGAGACCACCAAGAAGGAGATCACCACAGAGAAGAAGGACATGAAAACCACGACCCCCGAGACCACCAAGAAGGAGATCACCACAGAGAAGGAGGACATGAAAACCACGACCACCGAGACCACCAAGAAGGAGATCACCACAGAGGTGAAGGACAAGGATGGACACCTACTGTACAAAGACACCAAGAACAGCGTCGAAACCAAGGTTATAGAATAATGATTAATGATTCTTGATTAATGATTAATGATTTTCTTAATCATTTGACCAGTGATGTGTCTGCATTGTGTGGGCCCATTGGAAGCCTGATGTACTGCATTGTGTGTAAGCCTGATTCCTCAATAAAATCCACAGTGCCAGTGCTTCTTTCTTTCGTCTGAATTTGTTTATGAATGACCCTCAATAACGTATTGCAGTGGTTTTCAAACCTTTTTCGCCGAAGGCACATAAAAGGGCAAATTAAAATCTCAATACACACCTGTAATCATATCTCTGCAAAACAGCTTATATAATGTGTGTTGTCGCTCTTGGCACATGTATTAATGGCAATTAAAAAGTCTAACAAATTAAAGCAGCTCTATTATAACTTTCCTCTTCTACCCTATATATATGAGTGCATTATTTAAATATGCCTGGTATCCTCCCAGTCAAAACGAGTGCAAACTTCACCCAGCCGGTACATCAATAAGCCTCTTAAATGAGTGCACCCGCTCATTGAAATAGTAATTATGTCAATAACAATAACTGATGTATGGAATAAATGCATGAAGGAAAATGTTACGCACATTTCGCACAAGAAGAAAGAGACGCAGAGAAGTAATACTTAAGTAAAAGTATCAACACCCTATAGTAGAAATAGTCTGTTACAAGTACAAGTGGTTCTACCGAACTCTGCACTGCACACTTTACGGCTCATCAGCAACACTTATGCCAAGTTTGATGTCGATTGATCGGACGGTGCCCGAGTTATGGCCGGGACACACAGACAGACAGACTGACAGTCACACACAAGCAAGCACACACGCACGCACGCATGCACGCACACACACACACACACACACACAGACTTTGTTAATGTATAGATGCTGTGAAGTTCCAGAGAGGAGGTGGTAGTGGGGTGTTGTGGTTAAGCAGGTTTCCATGTACTGTATGGAATGTGTGTCAGCAGTGTTTAGCTGGGAGGGAATTCGTCAAGAATCATCAAGATTGTGCAATTGGTGACAAGCTTTAGATTGTTGGCATGGTGTTAGGTATGGGCATAAGGTTTGCTAAATAACATACAAACAATGATGGCACATATTCCCTCTCAGCTTCACGCATTTTAAGCTCCCACCATCTTGAAAATTATGCCTTTCCAGAAGTTCAATTTTCCTACATTTTTGTTGGTTATTTAGCATACCCAATAGTAACAGAATACATTGACAAATCTCTTCTATCAATTATTTGGGGTTTCAACCATACCTATACCTATCTGATATTGGATTCATTGCAAACGGACCACTAGGGGGCGAGCCCAACTAGTTTGTGATGTTTTTTGAAAACCTTATGCCCATACCTAACACCATGCCAAAAATCTAAAACCTGTGCATGATTTTTATGAATTTCCTCACAGCTAGTTAAGCTGGAAATGCCAGTCAATCAGCCCTGCCTTTCTTTTTTGTCTTGTGTGTTACAGACACACTGTCGGAATATGATCCTGGAAGAGACAGAAAACTATTTGGTTTGTGTGTTTTGATTCAAGAGCATGGCAACCAGCTGCAGATTCAGAAGCTTAATGGGATAGGACTCATTTCTCTGTAGCAGTTAAGTGCAATGGGTTACCTGCAAGCCTGCAGTCCATTAGCTCTAATTAACCTAATTATTACCATAACTACATTGAATTGTAACAGGCTCCATATATACCCATGTTGTTTTGTTTTGGTTTTTACTTTTACATTGGAAAATTGTATATTTTCCGGTAATAATTATCTGATAATTCTTTGCTCTAGGTCACTTTCCTGTATATTCCTATGTTCTACCTTAAGCAAATTATGAGAATGTCAGTGATTTGTTTTCGTGTTGGCCTTTTCTTTTCACAGCTTAGTCCAGTGGAATTATCCATGGGAGGTTTTATCCCATAGACATATAAAGGTAGACGCCTCCTCCGGCCCTGAGAGGTCTGTATCGCAGGCTCCATTTTGGAGAAGGCAAGCTTCCTGACTACTGGCCAATCACAGCGGGTCTTTTCCAGGACGTGGCGGAATCTAGTTATATAAAAATATAACAGGATATTTTTATACAGTTTCTTTTTGAAACATGGAATAATCATTTGGAAAATGGTTGTGCTTGAAGACATGCGTTGAATACCAATAGGAGGGAGAATTCATGGTTAGTGCAGGAAGGTCAGAAGGACTCAAAATTCTAATGTAGATTCTTATTATAACAGCAGAGAAGGAAGGAAGAAGAAGAGCACCTGGACTTGGAAGAAGAGTCAGGGGTTTCAAGGGTAACAGGAGTTGTGCATGAGGGGGGTGTCACCAAGCAGCGAGATTTATGCACCTGCTGTTCCCAAGTTGATTCTTGGATTGTAGATCGGCTACTTTCGGACAGCTAATTTCTGCATCAGCTTGTGTAGATCAGCTATTTTCATCATTTGGGATATGATTATAGTGGAAATGGTGTGCGGATACATGCCGTGGAGCAACAAGTTGAGGTCAAAGATCAAGCAGGCCTGAAGCAGGCCTCAGAGGGATTGAGGAGGAAGGAGTTGTGAGTGCCGTAGAAGGAGAAGAGAAGACTGCAGCCTGCACATCAGACACCAGAGGTAGCCAGAGAGAAGCTGGGAGAAGACCCGCGAAGACCCGAGTCTACGAAGTTAAGCGAAGCACAGAGCTACGCTGAAGGGTTGAGAACTGATAAACAGTATATGAGAGAGCTATTCTGATGTGTATGAAATATAATCTAAGCTATTCAATGCAATGTTATCTTTGTGATGTATTATTGTGCATGACAAAGGTACAAGGTCATGGGGTCTGCGTCATAGCAATCTGGGAACCCATCGTCAAATAAAAAGGAAAATCAGCACCCTCTGCTGTTTTTCACTTTTCCATTTGACTCTGGGCGGAGCTGTACGGAGGATCCATGCTCACGGGAAACCGGGGTTTTGGTCTGCCCTCAGCCCTCCACTTCGGGTGGTCCGCCTATGTTTTCATTCCCACTAAATATATTTCTCCACGGAACACTAACACCATTTATCCCAAAGAACATGGATCGTTTTGGTTATAAGCCCACTTGTTTCTATGATGAAAGAGCAAGTTAAAATGTTACTGACTTTCCGTGGTTTTGTCGGCTCCGAGGACGCTATTGTTAAATGAGTTTCGGTTTGTTTCCAGTGGGAATAGAGCCGCACACATGTAAATCCCGCCCACTACATTTGATTGGGTAAAGCGCGGCCTGCTTCCCGATCTGAAGGCACGCCCACTTGTAGCCAATGTGCATGGGTTGTCAACACGGCTCCCAACAGATCCAAGCGCAGCTATGGATCTGTTCTTGAGAGATTAGCGTCATAGTAACCTTGAGCATTGTCACCATCACATTGGAGACACTGACGCAACCCAGTGACTCAGAGGTCAGGAGACGGGGGGGAGAAAGCTGTTTTGAGATGATGCAATGGTTATTGAGGATGACTAAGAGGCAGGTGATAGGTAGAAGGAATAAGGTGGGTTGTACTATTGACAAGGTCATCAGGGGGTAGAAAAGGTGCTGCACAACGGCGCACAACAGGATTCCAACCCCAAGGACGGACGGGGCACGCCTGCCCCGAGGAGGATGAGACTTTAGGAGGAGGATGAGTTTACTGCCATACTTAGAATACTTGCAGATTCACTTTCAACTAAAGATTCTGGCATTGTCCGTCTTTTAGCTTGAATTGCTGTCTCTGGGAATATTCTTAGGATATTTTCAGGTTCAGATTCAGCTAAAATTCTGGCATCATCCGTCTTTTGGTTGAATAGCTGTCTGGCAATATTCACGTAGAGAAAGGCTTATCAACACAACATGTTTGGGAAGAAAACCACCTTTGGGAAGATTAGTAGGCACAGACTCTCAGACTATTCGGCCGAATATCGGGGGGCTGTCAAGGCTGAGAAGGGCCTGTACAACCCTTTATTCACCTATCTAAATTATATTATGTTATCAAGATACAGACTGGTAGGGATATTACTGCCAGGGACTTTCTTTTAATATTTTCAATTTGTAACAATTATTATACTGTCTGATGTATCTTTACCCTGTATCGCAAAATCATTTTAATAAATATTTGAATGAAACCTGAATAGTGTTCTATTCTGTCACAATGGATTTTATCCATTATTCACCATTCTCCTGGTTATAATGTAAAACAATAGTATTGTGAAACTTATGTATAAGCCTTAAAGGTTACCTTGACTAAAACTAATACCATCTCATTACCAAAAGTTTGAAAGGTTTGAAATAAACAATGAGACAACCAACAACTAATCCAAAAGCAGTTAATTGTGGTCATCTGAAGGCAATCCTATCTACGGGTGTTGGGTTGTTTGAAGATTGTAAGGGGGGAACCATGAAACATATATAAAAACATATATGTATATGTGGCTGTAGCACTCTCAGCAACTTTTGCCATAAGGCCTAACATGCCCTATAGGAATATCGATAAAGAGTATTGATATTAAGGGATGACCTGGTGCCTTATCAAAACTCCCAAGTAGGGAAACTTAGGGATAACAGTAGAGACAACCTGTAGACGAATCCACAGAGCGCTGCAGTGTCAGACTCCTGCTGCGGTGTGCATTCTGACACGGCAGTTATGATTGCGCCAACGGCAGCGCTCTGTGGATTTGTCTATATACTTTATCTTTAAATTAACACTGAGGACACAAAAAGGGAGACAGGGGATTCATTCATGTGGAGAAGAAGGAGTTGAAGTAGCTGATTACACATTCCAGTGACTGAAACAATGTGCAAGTGTCCCTTTATGTGTGGAATTTCTTTGCCTCCAAAAGGAATGTACAAATTAGCACAGTCAGGCTATATTAAAGCTGCAGCTTTGCTGTAGTGCAAAGACACACATGTAGCTATACCCTATGGCAGTGCTTCGCAACCTTATCAGGCCGTGACCCCCCAAAATAATCATATTTGAGTTTGAACTGGAGACCCCCCCCCCCACCCAGATAAGCACTTGGAATTGTAGGAGTTGAGGCATTACATTGTTTGACTCGGTTCCACAGACAAATATTGTGGGAAATATTCTTACTTACTTTCTTATATTATTTGACAATTTGGCCAATGTTTGAACAGTTTTTATAGTATAGTTTGTTGATTAATTTTGTTGCTGTAATGGACTTTTTCTTTCATTTTTTTTTTTTTCTCTTTGAGGTATTAAAAAGGTCTTAAAAGTCCTTATATTGTGACTTCACTGTCATCTGGGGACCCAAAAATTATGTGGGGACCCTCCTGGGAGTCTCGACAGGTTGAGAATCGCTGCCTTATACAGTAGGTACTTTATCTTTACAGTCAGATTAATCCATTTATGTGGAGAAAATGTAGTTGAAGTGGTGCATTATGCATTCCATTGGATTTACAAACCTATGTAAATGTCTCTGCCTCTAAATGGCAGATACAAGACAGACAGGGTGTTGAAGGTTGTGGCAGACAGCTCTCCAATTGTAGCAGAAAGATAAAGTAATTATTACTTATTACTTAACCACGAAAGCATCTGTGTCATTTTAGATTTTAGCTATTATATAGAAATAAAACGTTTTCAAAAATGTGTTAGGATTTAGAAAGCATTTTTTGAATCGGCCTCAGGTCTAAATGGGTTAAATACATCAAAGACAACCGTGATCATTGGATTGGACCCACACCAACAGCATTAGCCCAGCTCCTTACAACTATCTATATACAGTATTATCTAGCATCTGGATCATTTCAGTCAACAATAGCCACCGAAGCTGTAATATCACAGCCCACATTTGGCCGTGTGCTTCTGTCCCAGGAGAATCAGATTATTATGTCTCACAAAGGGGGTCATCTGTAATAGGCACCAAATCCTTATCTTTGTCATCTGTTTTCAGGAGTTCATAGTCAGACGCCGTATGCATTTATTAGCATGTCTGAAGCATGATAATAGGGTACTGTAAGTTAAATTAAATAAGCATAAGTTAAGTTAAGTATTCTTTTGGGGATTTTCAAATTGCCCAAGTATAAATGTAGGTGGGTCTGAAGCGGTTTCATACTAATAACCAAAGTAACTAGTAACTAAAGTTTTCAAATAATTATAGTGGAGTAAAAGTACAATATTTGTCTTTGAGATGTAGTGGAGTGGAAGCAAAATTATTGAAAATTGGAAATACTCCAGTAAAGTAAAAAATACCTCAAAATTGTACTTAAGTACAGTACTTGAGTAAATGTACTTACTACTTACTTTCCACCACTGCTGTTCAGTAATCTGTTCACTAAAACATTAGTGTACAAAGATGCATTTAAGAACCAAGTGGAATGTACCGCTGACCTGACCTGACCACGTAAGCATGAGACTGGAATGCTGCTCAGTCCAGCGTTGGTGACAGGGTGTCTGGAATCTAGATGGGTGACATTTGGAAGAATAGACTTTCACTTATAGGTCAACAAGGTTTTTAATTTCCTTCCTTTTGTGTAAGATCAGAGTAAGAAAGTCAGTCTGTGAACTTAAAAAGGATCCAATACGGTTCAGTTAAGTTAAAAAGCCTTTATTTATCCATGGCTTAGTTTCTATAAGCAAAGAACAAAAAAGGGAAACGCAGGTGACCTATGCGTTTCAGCCCTACTGGCCTTCATCAGGGTCCACTGGTTATGACAGACACATCAGGTCATTTTATAGCAACCACAAACTGTCAATTATTAAATCATCTTTAGACTACACCAAGATCACATTACAAAAAATACTAAATATACACATATTCACATTTCAAATCCCCCATTGTCCACACTCATGTCCAAGTTTCTGGTAGTGTATGACAAATAACAATAAGTAGTAACTAGATGGCAAGAAAATCTGAGCGAAAAGGGCATATAACAACCCAAAAATGGGATATGACCACAACATACAGAGTCGTTGCCATACAGTGGGAAATGAGTTGACCACAGTGTATATAGTGGATATATATAACACATGAGTCCATTATAGAAAGGGAGAGAAATCTATCTCATCATCACTTATATTCAAATGGTTGGGGGATGACTGCACAGTTAAGACGAGTATGTGATGGTTGAATGAGGATCTACTTATACAACCTGTATATCTGGTCAAGAGGAATCTCCTGAAAAGCAGCTTAGAATATGATAAGCAAACTGAGAACTACCGTCCATACATATGATAACGACACAGTTACATTGCAGGCCATTTTACCTGCTGGACCTGTGCTGATTAGCAAAAAACAGTTCTTTGGTATTCTAAATGTTCGACACCCTGCCCGCCGCTCATTCCTTTTGCACTATAAAAGGTACTGGTGTCAAACCAGTGCTTCACTCAGCCCTCTCCTCTCCATCCAGAGCATAACCGCCACCAACCAGCTGAACTTCAGTCAACCATGTCTTCGTTCTGTGTGATCTGCAGCTCTCCCATGATGAAGTCTCTGCCATGTGGCATGTGCGGTCATGTTGGCTCCAAGAGAGCCGGCAGCATGTACGGCGGAGCAGGAGGTTTTGGCGTCCGCATCTCCCAGGCTACATCCGGCTGCGCTGAGGTTTCTGACCTGTATGGCATTGGCTACATCAACGACAACAAGAAGGCCACCATGAAGAACCTCAACAACCGCCTGGAGACCTACCTGGAGACGGTGAGCAGCCTGAAGACGACCAATGAAGAGCTGGAGCTGAAGATCAAAAAGTTCCAGATGGACAAGCCTAAGACGGACCTCAAGGTCTTCGAAGTTACCATTCACGACATTCAGGAAAAGGTGAGAACAGAGCTTCAATTGAGTTAATGCTGTAGCAACGGTATCAATCTCATAAACTCATATTATGCTGGTTTTCAGAACTGGTCACACTCGATTCTCTACTTTCAACCTGGCCATTCACTATTTTGGGCATGTCGTTATAGGCAGATTTTTACAAACGTTTTCCAATCTTCTTAACCATTTTTCAATCATTTTCAAAACACTTAAAAAATGTTTTAAAAAATCCTGAAAATAGCAGATTTACAAGCTCACAACACATTGCATGCTCAAAACCCATAGCATCAGCTTGTAGATCTACTATTTTCACTATTCATCATACCACAAAGTATACTAGGGCTGTAAACAGAACTGGTCTACAGTTTCATGTGATGTTGGATAGTGTTTGTACAAAAATATGGCTTTGCTTTTATGAAGAATTGCACAATAGTTTGAACAATTCACATATCCACTGGGTATCAGGTGTTTCTATGCAATGGACTGGAAGTGCATGCATACCATGCATATGATATGCAAAACCATTTTTGGTTCTATTTGTGTGACTTATTGTGACACATTCTGAGCTTGAAGATCGGCTATTTTCACAGGATAAAAACAGGGCTTAAGTGGTTGAGTTTAAATGCCGTAGCTGTAGGCTACTACTACGGTGGGCAACAACCTCTTTTTGATCTACTGTCTATCGAGTTGATAAAAAAAAGCTACCATTATTAACCATTATTGTTGATGTGCATAACACATTTCTCCCCTTACAGTTGGACTTTATCTTAACTGTAATAATTAATATTACATTATTGACAAATTATTTTTTGTGTTTTATGAAATTACTGAAATGTTTTCCAGAAAATTGACCTGAGTAGACTATTTTTAAACCTTTTGGAATGTTAAATGATATGCTTGTTGATCAGGTTAGGTCCATGTCACCAATACAGAGACACTACTAGCCTAAAATATTCCCCCCCTAAAGTACAACTGACTTAATGGGAGCCAAGAGGTCCCACTAACAGGATACTGGTTATGTAGGTAATGAGGCATTGTGCTAGCTTCCCTAGGAATGTTGAATACTAAAACCTTCACCAAAAACTAGTTGCGTTGCCAAATAAAACAAGACATACCAAGTCACCAGCTAAGGAACATTTCTATCTTGCTCTGTGGTTCTCAAAGTGTGGTCTGGGAACCCCCATGGGTCCTTGAGGTGGTAACAAAAAATAGCACTTTAGCCCTATTGTATACATCACAAGCTCACGACGCGTCTGCTATTATAAATACATTAAAACAATAACATTTTGAAAGATTTGGGCTCATTTTGGACATTTTTAACAACACAAATACCATTTTTTCAGATGCGGGTCTTCGACCAAATACATATCAATCTGAGGGTGCCTGACATGTTTCACTGATCTAGCTGTTCAGCTGTTGACACTTCTACTGCTTCCTCACTTTAGATTTCCAAAGAGGTCCTTGACAACACTAAAATCCAACTGGATAATGACAATGTAAAGCTGGATTCACATGACTGGAAAGTCAAGTAAGTATATGCGGAGGAAACAGATGTCCAAAAAAAATTAACCATTTTAAGCTGTGGGTGAAGACACATTATTATAAATGTCTTGTGGTTTTGGTTGTATTTCCATTGGGTGAATGACAGCATAGGAACCGAGACAGAGAACAAGTAAAGTGGTATAGTATGTTTGATGTATTTAATGTATTTATTTACCAGGGACAGTGCTAATTAATCAACATTTCAGTTTTCACATCCATGTAAATGAGCCAGCTAGAGTTAGCTGGTGAAATAACTATCAAAACAAAACAAACATACAGTATCAATACAATACAAGACAAGTAAACAGAGTGCAGTTGACTAGAGAACCTAAAGATTGACCTGGATATCGGCACCTGGACTGACTGGGTTACTAGGCTAACCCAGGTTGTCTATTTTCCAATACTGAAAGTTTAAAATAAGGCTAAAGTGGTAAAAACTTGACTTTGAGGCTAGAATAAATCATTTAGCTGGGGACCCCCTGGAACCCCCTCAAGGACCCCACTTTGATAACCATTGATATACTGTACTGTCTCCTTCTCCCAGGTATGAGAGTGAGCTGTCCATGCGTCAGTGTGTGGAGGCAGACATCGCTGCTCTGAAGATAGTTCAGGAAGAGCTGGATGTGGGGAGATCCAGTGTGGAGCTACAGGATCTGGAGGAGGAGCTGAAGAGGCTGCATGAGCACCATGATGAGGTAAATGTTTGGAGGTTGAAGATCACGCATGAATACTCAAAGCCATGGGTTATCAACGTTTTTCAGGCCAAGGACTCCTCAGCTGAGAGAGAGATGAAGCAGGGACCCCCACTACATTGTTTACAATTGTGTTGCAAATTAAACCTTTTCATAGATTTCATAGATAGCTTCATTGACCATCATCAGGGTTGTGTAAATTAATGTATTTTGTTCATTTCAGACATTTAACCATATAAACCTATATCAATACTTAGTTCTTCATTTGCTCCTCCCCCCCCTACACCAAACCTCTTTGCCGAAAATAGCCGATCTACAAGCTCACAATGCGAGACGTTGTGGGCTTGTAGATCTGCTATTTTTGGCTAATGTTCCCCTCAGAATTGATTGATTGATTGATGAACTTTATTTAGTAAGACATGGAAGTACAAATTCACAATACAAGGTCTACTAAATTGGGAGTCTCATTAAGCACTAAGCTTGTTTAAGATGAGATCCCCTTGCACACAAATCATGATGACATAAGAGACAGACAGATATACACACTACTATACAGAATATGTCATACAATCAGTTTACAGGTTACTGGTATGAAGCGTGAAAAATATGTACAAGAGAAGAAAGAGAAAGGGGGGGGTAGGGGGGTAGATTAGGACTTGGGGTAGGTTAAGACTTAGACAGGGGCCATTTTAGAATTGCAGCCTCCTGAAGGTGTATCTTTAGGGCAGTTTTAAAAGTGAGTAGGGTTTTACACTCCTTTAGAAGAGGGATGTACAAGTGGTTAAAGTAAAAAGAAATAACATCCTAACACACAAAGATTTGGCGGACCCCCTATAGTAGCTCTGAGGACCCCCTAGGGGTCCGGACCCCTGTTGAAGACCCCTGCTTAAAGCTGTTAGTTCTTATGGGTGTCCTTGTCTGCCGGGGTGAACATTCTCCTATATTATGAACCATTGTACTTGACACTGGCCTGTCTCTGGCTCTTTTGACCCACAACAGTTTTATTCTCTGTACAAAATGTCTATCCAATTGATGCAATATACTTGGGCATTATTAAAGGGATTGGTGTATCCCTATATTTTGGACATGTCATCATAGGCTAAATATGAGGGAGGAAACATCCAGAAAGATATTGTAAAAAATATATCTTTTTTTAAAGTAATAAAAAAGAACACAGAAATAGAGGCTTAAGTTTTAAGGCTTTTCACTATTTGTAGTATGTAAGTCTATGGGGCTTAAGGGGGCACATTAACCTGCAGGCTTTTCCTTTCCTTTTTGCCATTTTGGTTGGTATGGTGTACCGGACAGTACCGATAAGCTGTCATTTTATTTACATTTGTCATTTATTTTTAAATAATCAATTAAACCGATTAATTTGGTTAACTTTTGCACCCCGACAATACTGTAAATCATGTGTGGTTCTCCAGGACATGCGGAGGCAGGGTGAGCTGGGATCCCAGGTGAAAGTGGACGTTCATGCTGCCCCTCAGGATGACCTGGCCAAGGTCATGGTATCAATGAGAGAACACTACGAGAAGGTCATCACCCAGAACCGCCAGGAAGTGGAGTTATGGTTCAAGACTAAGGTAGGCTACACTACACCAGTGGTTCCCTAACATCTTCATGTCAGGGACCCCCAAATATTATGTATTTGGCCGCAAACCATCTGAAAATATTTTGTCCCAGGGACCCTCATAAAAGATTTGTGTTGTGAAAATAGCAGATCTGCAAGCTTGTAGATCGGCTATTTTTGAATAGCCAAAGTACAAAATAGGGTTAAAGCGGTTAAACAGTTTTTGCTGGGGACCCTCTGGAACCTACTCAAGGACCCCTGGGGTTCCTTGGACCCCACATTGAGAACCAGGGCACTACACCACACTAAATCCTATTTCACTTTGTTAAAAGTCATCAGATCCTCCTGTTTGTCAGAACGTGTGTTAAGCATCGTATTAACGTTGGTTTTCATCCACAGACCGACAAGCTGAAACAGGAAGTTGCTCAAACAACTGAGATCATCGATTTGTCTAAGAGTGAGATCATCAAGGTCAGACGTGAACTGCACAGTCTGGAGATCCAACTCCAGGCCGAGATCAGCAAGGTAAGACCCGGTTACAGGAGAATGGCTTGGTTCAGTATCTCATGTCCTTTAACACTGCCATTTTGTTCATGTTTTTCATATGCATTTCGATTGCACAAAGAAAAAAACTATAACTATCTCATATCGGGTGCTCCTTACGGTTTTTGTTTCCACTGACTTCATGGGAAACAGTTACCGTTGTGGTGATGACAGGAAAAGGTGACTGACATTATCTTCTGACATTAATCCTGTTCCCGCCTCCCAGTAATGTTTTACAATCCATTTTATGATTCGTTTAATTATTCAAAAGGCCTTACCAGGCCGAACCGTAAGCCTGAAAGGTACCAAAATTGAACGAGAATTCAGAACTGGACACTTGGCAAATTGAAAGTCCTAAGTGCATGTTTTCCAACATTTGGCACCTAGAAAAGTGCTCTTATACAGTAACTTCCAATAATCCAGCCCCCTCTCTCCATCTATGAAACAGAAAGCATGTCAGGTAAACGTCCTGGAAGAGACCAAGTGCGGATTTGCCAACCTGCTGGCAGGTTACCAGAGACAGGTGTGTATCCTGGAGGAACAGCTAACCCTGCTCAGAGCTGACTTGGAGAACCAGGCACAGGACAAGACCAAGCTGGAGATGGAGATTGCCGAGTACAGGAGACTGCTCAACGCATACCTTGAAAACATTGACAGGTACAAAATGGCAGCGGATTTATCTCCAACAAACAAATGCTGGCGTTGGAGAGCTTGGACTCAAACGTTTGTATCAAGTTTCAATTTTTATATATATATACATATATATATATATATATACTATGACTATTTGGGGGACTCTGCATGGAAAAGTCTGGGAAACCCTGATGTCTTGTACCCATCCTTTGTTCCATTTGGTCTCTCTCGCTGCAGAAACAAGAAAATCACGACCCCCGAGACCACCAAGAAGGAGATCACCACAGAGAAGGAGGACATGAAAACCACGACCCCCGAGACCACCAAGAAGGAGATCACCACAGAGAAGGAGGACATGAAAACCACGACCACCAAGACCACCAAGAAGGAGATCACCACAGAGGTGAAGGACGAGGATGGACACCTACTGTCCACAGACACCAAGACCAACATCAAACAAGAGGTTACGAATAATGATTCATGATTCTTGATTAATGATTAATGATTTTCATAATCATTTGACCAGTGATGTGTCTGCATTGTGTGGGCCCATTGGAAGCCTGATGTACTGCATTGTGTGTAAGACTGATTCCTCAATAAAATCCACAGTGCCAGTGCTTCTTTCTTTCGTCTGAATTTGTTTATGAATGACCCTCAATAACGTATTGCAGTGGTTTTCAAACCTTTTTCGCCGAAGGCACATAAAAGGGCAAATGAAAATCTCAATACACACCTGTAATCATATCTCTGCAAAACAGCTTATATAATTTGTGTTGTCGCTCTTGGCACATGTATTAATGGCAATTAAAATGTCTAACAAATTAAAGCAGCTCTATTATAACTTTCCTCTTCTACCCTAGATATATGAGTGCATTATTTAAATATGCCTGGTATCCTCCCAGTCAAAACGAGTGCAAACTTCACCCAGCCGGTACATCAATAAGCCTCTTAAATGAGTGCACCCGCTCATTGAAATAGTAATTATGTCAATAACAATAACTGATGTATGGAATAAATGCATGAAGGAAAATGTTACGCACATTTCGCACAAGAAGAAAGAGACGCAGAGAAGTAAAACTTAAGTAAAAGTATCAACACCCTATAGTAGAAATAGTCTGTTACAAGTACAAGTGGTTCTACCGAACTCTGCACTGCACACTGCACTTATGCCAAGTTTGATGTCGATTGATCGGACGGTGCCCGAGTTATGGCCGGGACACACAGACAGACAGACTGACAGTCACACACAAGCAAGCACGCACGCACGCACGCACGCACGCACACCAACACACACAGACTTTGTTAATGTATAGATGCTGTGAAGTTCCAGAGAGGAGGTGGTAGTGGGGTGTTGTGGTTAAGCAGTTTTCCATGTACTGTATGGAATGTGTGTCAGCAGTGTTTAGCTGGGAGGGAATTCGTCAAGAATCATCAAGATTGTGCAATTGGTGACAAGCTTTAGATTGTTGGCAAGGTGTTAGGTATGGGCATAAGGTTTGCTAAATAACATACAAACAATGATGGCATATATTCCCTCTCAGCTTCACGCATTTTAAGCTCCCACCATCTTGAAAATTATGCCTTTCCAGAAGTTCAATTTTCCTACATTTTTGTTGGTTATTTAGCATTAGCCTGGTAAACCCTCCCTCCGGAAATCTCATTTCTATTTGATTCCTGGAGTGAGTCTGGCCTGATCCGCCTTTCTGCAATATTGGCTGTGTACGCCAAACGGACGAGCCTATCAGCGTCGTCGCTCATTGTTCTGTGATTGACAGCTTACGTTGGCCAATCAGGTGGCGAGTTCGAGTGAGCCCAAAACACGAACGGCAGCCATCTTTTTCTTGTCCGCTATATTCTCAGCTATTTTTTTACTTCAAAAAGCTCTCTAACTTCTACTTTGAGGCACGGAATTTACTTATAAGATATCGTTTGGATAGAATTTAGTTGTTTAACTTCATATATATGGTCAATTAATCATGACAAAGCCTATTTAAAAATAAAAATTTAGAGAACCGGTAGGGGCGGGCAGTGACACCCATGTATCCGAATAAGGCAACCCATTTTGGGCATGGCTGTCTCAAAAGTCCCGTTGCGTCACATTAAGACTGGTGAACTGCTGATTGGCTGAAGGGGAAAAATTATCATTGGCTGAAGGGGTTGTCAGTCAACGGTATTACTCCCGCCCAACTCCAGCACAGCCAATATTGCAGAAAGGCGGATCAGGCCAGACTCACTCCAGGAATCAAATAGAAATGAGATTTCCGGAGGGAGGGTTTACCAGGCTAATTTAGCATACCCAATAGTAACAGAATACATTGACAAATCTCTTCTATCAATTATTTGGGGTTTCATCCATACCTATACCTATCTGATATTGGATTCATTGCAAACGGACCACTAGGGGGCGAGCCCAACTAGTTTGTGATGTTTTTTGAAAACCTTATGCCCATACCTAACACCATGCCAAAAATCTAAAACCTGTGCATGATTTTTATGAATTTCCTCACAGCTAGTTAAGCTGGAAATGCCAGTCAATCAGCCCTGCCTTTCTTTTTTGTCTTGTGTGTTACAGACACACTGTCGGAATATGATCCTGGAAGAGACAGAAAACTCTTTGGTTTGTGTGTTTTGATTCAAGAGCATGGCAACCAGCTGCAGATTCAGAAGCTTAATGGGATAGGACTCATTTCTCTGTAGCAGTTATGTGCAATGGGTTACCTGCAAGCCTGCAGTCCATTAGCTCTAATTAACCTAATTATTACCATAACTACATTGAATTGTAACAGGCTCCATATATACCTATGTTGTTTTGGTTTGGTTTTTAGTTGTCTTTTACATTGGAAATTTGTATATTTTCCGGTAATAATGATCTGATAATTCTTTGCTCTAGGTCACTTTCCTGTATATTCCTATGTTCTACCTTAAGCAAATTGTGAGAATGTCAGTGATTTGTTTTCGTGTTGGCCTTTTCTTTTCACAGCTTAGTCCAGTGGAATTATCCATGGGAGGTTTTATCCCATAGACATATAAAGGTAGACGCCTCCTCCGGCCCTGAGAGGTCTGTATCGCAGGCTCCATTTTGGAGAAGGCAAGCTTCCTGACTACTGGCCAATCACAGCGGGTCTTTTCCAGGACGTGGCGGAATCTAGTTATATAAAAATATAACAGGATATTTTTATACAGTTTCTTTTTGAAACATGGAATAATCATTTGGAAAATGGTTGTGCTTGGAGACATGCGTTGAATACCAATAGGAGGGAGAATTCATGGTTAGTGCAGAAAGGTCAGAAGGACTCAAAATTCTAATGTAGATTCTTATTATAACAGCAGAGAAGGAAGGAAGAAGAAGAGCACCGGGACTTGGAAGAAGAGTCAGGGGTTTCAAGGGTAACAGGAGTTGTGCATGAGGGGGGTGTCACCAAGCAGCGAGATTTATGCACCCGCTGTTCCCATGTTGATTCTTGGATTGTAGATCGGCTACTTTCGGACAGCTAATTTCTGCATCAGCTTGTGTAGATCAGCTATTTTCATCATTTGGGATATGAATATAGTGGAAATGGTGTGCGGATACATGCCGTGGAGCAACAAGTTGAGGTCAAAGATCAAGCAGGCCTGAAGCAGGCCTCAGAGGGATTGAGGAGGAAGGAGTTGTGAGTGCCGTAGAAGGAGAAGAGAAGACTGCAGCCTGCACATCAGACACCAGAGGTAGCCAGAGAGAAGCTGGGAGAAGACCCGCGAAGACCCGAGTCTACGAAGTTAAGCGAAGCACAGAGCTACGCTGAAGGGTTGAGAACTGACAAACAGTATATGAGAGAGCTATTCTGATGTGTATGAAATATAATCTAAGCTATTCAATGCAATGTTATCTTTGTGATGTATTATTGTGCATGACAAAGGTACAAGGTCATGGGGTCTGCGTCATAGCAATCTGGGAACCCATCGTCAAATAAAAAGGAAAATCAGCGCCCTCTGCTGTTTTTCACTTTTCCATTTGACTCTGGGCGGAGCTGTACGGAGGATCCATGCTCACGGGAAACCGGGGTTTTGGTCTGCCCTCAGCCCTCCACTTCGGGTGGTCCGCCTATGTTTTCATTCCCACTAAAAATATTTCTCCACGTTACACTAACACCATTTATCCCAAAGAACATGGATCGTTTTGGTTATAAGCCCACTTGTTTCTATGATGAAAGAGTAAGTTAAAATGTTACTGACTTTCCGTGGTTTTGTCGGCTCCGAGGACGCTATTGTTAAATGAGTTTCGGTTTGTTTCCAGTGGGAATAGAGCCGCACACATGTAAATCCCGCCCACTACATTTGATTGGGTAAAGCGCGGCCTGCTTCCCGATCTGAAGGCACGCCCACTTGTAGCCAATGTGCATGGGTTGTCAACACGGCTCCCAACAGATCCAAGCGCAGCTATGGATCTGTTCTTGAGAGATTAGCGTCATAGTAGTCTGGGAGGAATTGCGTCGGAGCTTGGACAGCAGGGGCGCGGCCACTGCGTTGTGATTCAAATCAACAGCCAATGAAGAAAAGGGGGCGGGATCCACATGCACTGGGTGTTGCATCTAAATAGGATCGACGGGAAGCAATTTCCCCTTGAGAAATTGTGGCCGCCATTGTTGTGTACTGCTGTTTGCCTCTCGTCGGACTTTTTAGACGAGTTGCACAGCTCTCAGACCGGTAAGAGGCGTGTCCGCTCAGATTCGGAGCGTAAGTTACATCCCGCCCACAAATACCAGGGCTCTGGCCCAGAAGTTCCTAGCCGAGCTGGCGAAAACTTCTGGGAACTCAGATTAGCGTCATAGTAACCTTGAGCATTGTCACCTTCACATTGGAGACACTGACGCAACCCAGTGACTCAGAGGTCAGGAGACAGGGGGGAGAAAGCTGTTTTGAGATGATGCAATGTTTATTGAGGATGACTAAGAGGCAGGTGATAGGTAGAAGGAATAAGGTGGGTTGTACTATTGACAAGGTCATCAGGGGGTAGAAAAGGTGTTGCACAACGGCGCACAACAGGATTCCAACCCCAAGGACGGACGGGGCACGCCTGCCCCGAGGAGGATGAGACTTTAGGAGGAGGATGAGTTTACTGCCATACTTAGAATACTTGCAGATTCACTTTCAACTAAAGATTCTGGCATTATCCGTCTTTTAGCTTGAATTGCTGTCTCTGGGAATATTCTTAGGATATTTTCAGGTTCAGATTCAGCTAAAATTCTGGCATCATCCGTCTTTTGGTTGAATAGCTGTCTGGCAATATTCACGTAGAGGGCTTATCAACACAACATGTTAAGAACATGAAATCCATCGGGAGCAAAGGACCCAAAGTCGGCCAAACCACCTTTGGGAAGATTAGTAGGCACACTGGCACAGACTCTCAGACTATTCGGCCGAATATCGGGGGGCTGTCAAGGCTGAGAAGGGCCTGTACAACCCTTTATTCACCTATCTAAATTATATTATGTTATCAAGATACAGACTGGTAGGGATATTACTGCCAGGGACTTTCTTTTAATATTTTCAATTTGTAACAATTAATTCCAAAAGGAATGTACAAATTAGCACAGTCAGGCTATATTAAAGCTGCAGCTTTGCTGAAGTGCAAAGACACACCTGTAGCTATACCCTATGGCAGTGCTTCTCAACCTTTACAGGCCGTGACCCCCCAAAATAATAATCAATTTGAACTGGAGCCACAGGTTGAGAATCGCTGCCTTATACAGTAGGTACTTTATCTTTACAGTCAGATTAATCCATTTATGTGGAGAAAATGTAGTTGAAGTGGTGCATTATGCATTCCATTGGATTTACAAACCTATGTAAATGTCTCTGCCTCTAAATGGCAGATACAAGACAGACAGGGTGTTGAAGGTTGTGGCATGGCGAGAATCAAGAAATAATCCAATTGTAGCAGAAAGATAAAGTAATTATTACTTAACCACGAAAGCATCTGTGTCATTTTAGATTTTAGCTATATAAAAATAAAACTTTTTCAAAAATGTCTTAGGATTTAGAAAGCTTTTTTTGAATCTGCCTCAGGTCTAAATGGGTTAAATACATCAAAGACAACCGTGATCATTGGATTGGACCCACACCAACTATCTATATACAGTATTATCTAGCATCTGGATCATTTGAGTCAACAATAGCCACCGCAGCTGTAATATCAAAGCCCACATTTGGCCGTGTGCTTCTGTCCCAGGAGAATCCGAGAATTATGTCACACAAAGGGGGTCATCTGTAATAGGCACCAAATCCTTATCTTTGTCATCTGTTTTCAGGAGTTCACAGTGGCGCGGGAAGGGGGGGGCTATGGGGGCTGCAGCCCCCCTGGTGATGGGAGCAGCCCCCCTGGTGATGGGAAGAAAAAAAAAAAAGAAAAAAAAGTTTTATTTTTTATAATATATATATATTTTATGGATCATAGCAGTCTGTTACGGTCATGGATGAACTTCAACCTGGTGTTTGCACTGTCTTTCTGCCTTTTTGTGTGGGGAAAAACACAGAAAACCCCCAAAAAATCACAAAAAAAAAACAAGGACTTCCCGCGCGCCTGGGAGTTCATAGTGCGACGCTTTATGCATTTATTAGCATGTCTGAAGCATGATAATAGGGTACTGTAAGTTCAATTAAATTAGCATAAGTTAAGTTAAGTTTTCTTTTGGGGAAATGTGTCCCCTGCATTCGACCCATCCTAACTTCTTGGGAGCAGTAAGCAGCCACAGAGCAGCAGGGACAGCCTCCAGTACCTTGACCAAAGGAAAATGGCGCACATTTCAAACAAGGAGAAAGAGACGCAGAGAAAGAGCATGGTGACAAAGTTAGAACAACATGAAGGGGATGATTTGGGGCAATTTGTAACTTTGCTGAGCAAATGTTATAAAAGTATGTATATCAATATTTATACATGTCCAGTACTGTTCAGCAGTGATGGAAGAAGTACTCACATGTCTTACTTAAGTAAATGTATCATTAACCTATAGTAGAAATAGTCTGTTACAAGTACAAGTCCCGTATTACAATTTACTTGCTTAAAATTACAAGGTACACAGGTATTGGCATCAAAATACTCTTAAAGTACCAAAAGTAAAAGTACTAATTTTTTTGGAAAATGGCAGATCTACAAGCTCACAACGAGTCGCCAAGCGATGCGTTGTGAGCTTGTAGATCGCTATTTTCAAATTGCCCAAGTATAAATATAGGTGGGTCTGAAGCGGTTTCATAATAATAATCAAAGTAACTAGTAACTCAAGTATTCAAATAATTATAGTGGAGTAAAAGTACAATATTTGTCTTTGAGATGTAGTGGAGTATAAGGAAAATTATTTATAATACTCCAGTAAAGTAAAAATACCTCAAAATTGTACTTATGTACTTTAGTACTTGAGTAAATGTACTTACTAATACAGTACTTTCCACCACTGCTGTTCAGTACTCTGTTCACTAAAACATTAGTGTACTGTACAAAGATGCATTTAGGAACCAAGTGGAATGTACCGCTGACCTGACCACATAAGCATGAGACTGGAATGCTGCTCAGTCCAGCGTTGGTGACAGGGTGTCTGGAATCTAGATGGGTGACATTTGGAAGAATAGACTTTCACTTATAGGTCAACAAGGTTTTTAAGTTCCTTCCTTTTGTGTAAAAAAAAAAAAAATAACTTGAGGAGTCCATTAGAGAAAGCGAGAGAAAGCTATCTCATCATCACTTATATTCAAATGGTGGGGGATGACTGCACCGTTAAGACCTTAGTATGTGATGGTTGAATGAGGATCTACTATACAACCTGTATATCTGGTCAAGAGGAATCTCCTAAACAGGGGCTTAGCCACGGGTGAGCATAGGTAGGCCTGGGCCCTGCACCCACCTGGCTGTTGTGCCCACCAAAAATATATATATATATATATATATATATATATATATATATATATATATATATATATATATATATATATATATATATATATATATATATATATATATATATATATATATATATATTCAGTCATTTTTATAAGTGCATATATATATAAATGTTTTTTTATTAATCAATATAATTACATAGTGTGCCCATTTAAAGAATAACTCTTATGTTGTTATGCTCATCTGGAAAACGGAATTCTTCATAATGGATTAACAGTTAATAAATACATAAATAATATAATTAATAGATAATAATTCAATATAAATTTCATGGATTTTTTTATTTAGATTTCATAGATTTCTATGCATTTCAGGAGTTTGGGAGGCTGGCTCCCCCAAAATAATTAAATAACCCTAACAACCCTAACAACCCTAACCCTAAAACCGAAATAAAGTATCAAAAAAACTCCCAAATCCGCACAAAACCGCCCAAAAAAATCGTGAGTGCCCACCCGCAAATGCCCAGGCCCAGCTGCTGCCAGCGTTCTGGCTACGCCCCTGCTCCTAAAAGACAGCTTAGAATACGAAAAGCCACCTGATAACTACCGTCCATATCCTCAGGCGCCAAGACTAATGACCACTATGGTTAATCTAATGGACCTCATGTGATAATGACACAGTTACATTGCAGGCCATTTTACCTGCTGGACCTCTGCTGATTAGCAAAAAACTGTTATTTGGCATTCTAAACGTTCCGACACGGCGACACCCTAACCGCCCCTCCCTCATTTTTCACTACAAAACGTACTGGTGTCAAGCCAGTGCTTCACTCAGCCCTCTCCTCTCCATCCAGAGCATAACCGCCACAGTAGTAGTAGAGGCTACTACTCGCCACCAACCAGCTGAACTTCAGTCAACCATGTCTTCTTTCTGTGTGATCTGCAGCTCTCCCATGATGAAGTCTCTACCATGTGGCATGTGCGGTCATGTTGGCTCCAAGAGAGCCGGCAGCATGTACGGCGGAGCAGGAGGTTTTGGCGTTCGCATATCCCAGGCCACGTCCACACTCCGTACTACGTCCGGCTGTGTTGAGGTTTCTGACCTGTATGGCATTGACTACATCAACGACAACAAGAAGGCCACCATGAAGAACCTCAACAACCGCCTGGAGACCTACCTGGACAAGGTGCGCAGCCTGAAGACAACCAATGACGAGCTGGAGCTGAAGATCAATGAGTTCCTGAAGCAGAGGGTCATGCCTGAGACGCACTGCACCACCTTCAAAGTCAAGATTCAACAAATTCAGGACCAGGTGAAAAAAGAACTTCTATTGAGTTAATGCTGTAGCAACGGTATCAATCTCAAACTCATATTATGCTGTTTTTCAGAACTGGTCACACTCGATTCTCTACTTTCAACCTAGCTATTCTATTTTGGACATGTCGTTAGAGGCAGAGTTTTACAAATGTTTTCCAACCTTTTTAAACATTTTCAATCATTTTCAAAACACTTAAAAAAAAAAGAAAATCCTGAAAATAGCATATTTACAAGCTTACAACACATTGCATGCTGACAACCCATAGCAGCTTGTAGATCTACTATTTCCACTATTCATCATACGACAAAGTATACTAGGGCTGTAAACAGAACGGGTCTACAGTGTCAAGTGATGTTGAATAGTGTTTGTACAAAGATATGGCTTTGCTTGTATAAAGAATTGCACAATAGTTTGAACAATTCACATATCCACTGGGTATCAGGTTTTTCTATGCAATGGACTGGAAGTGCATGCATACTATGCATATGATATGCCAAAACATTTTTGGTTCTATTAAAGTTACAGTTTCAGGTAGAATACATAGATGACAGCCGAGCTCTAGATCAAAGATATTTTCTTTCTGGTGGTTGACAGAGGCGTCCTCTATTATAAAATAAAATAAAAGTCTGAACATTTTGAAAGAGTTTTAGCAACACAAAATGCCTCGGCACACTATATTTTCAGATGGGGTCTTTGACCAAATACACATCACTTTTGGGGTCCCTTATATGAACATGTTTCACTGATCTAGCTGTTCAGCTGTTGACACGTCTACTGCTTCCTCACTTTAGATTTCCAAAGAGGTCCTTGGCAACACTGCAATCTACCTGGCAAATGACGTTGCAAAGCTGGATTCAGATGACTTTAAAGTCAAGTTAGTACGGGGAGGAAACAGATGTCCAAACAAACAACTAAATACTGCTTTGTTTTCTTAAAATAATTAAACAATTTTCAGCTGTGAAGACACATTATTATAAATGTCTTGTGGTTTTGGTTGTATTTCCATTCGGTGAATGACATGCAGCATAGGAACCGAGACAGAGAACAAGTAATAGTATGTTTGAGGCTGCATTTAGGCCTCTTTGTGATTGCTAGCTATATTAGTAGATATAAATATGCTGTGCAATTGTGCATTCTAATCACATATAAAACTGCTTATAGATAGACTTACTAATGTATTTATTTACCAGGGACCGTGCTAATTAATCAACATTTCAGTTTTGTTTATGTAAATGAGCCAGAGTTGGCAACGAGTACAATGTTCATCTGTAGTCTCTGACCAGGCTGTTAAAAGTGGTGATATAACTATCAAAACAAAACATACATACAGTATCAATACAATACAAGTAAACAGAGTGCAGTTGACTAGAGAACCTAAAGATTGACATGGATATAGGGGGAACCTGGACTGACTGGGTTACTAGGCTAACCCAGGTCGCCCATTTTCCAATACTGAAAGTTTAAAATAAGGCTAAAGTGGTAAAAACTTGACTTTGAGGCTAGAATAAATCATTTAGCTGGGGACCCCCTGGAACCCCCTCAAGGACCCCACTTTGATAACCATTGATATACTGTACTGTCTCCTTCTCCCAGGTATGAGAGTGAGCTGTCCATGCGTCAGTGTGTGGAGACAGACATCGCTGCTCTGAAGATAGTTCAGGAAGAGCTGGATGTGGGGAGATCCAGTGTGGAGCTACAGGATCTGGAGGAGGAGCTGAAGAGGCTGCATGAGAACCATCATGAGGTAAATGTTTGGAGGTTGAAGATCACGCATGAATACTCAAAGCCATGGGTTATCAACGATGAAGCAGGGGCCCCCACTACATCCATATATACAATTGGCAAGTGGCAAGTGCGGCTGTTCGTCTGTTTGTCTGGGTCTCCAAAAAGTTAAGTTTCGGTTTAAGTTTGCGATTTATCAGTGACTTATATAAAGTTACGTTTCGGTTTCAGTTTCAGCTCCGGGTGTTGCCACAAAAAAAAACGAGAAAACAAGCACCGGTGTTGCAATGAACGTCTACACGCTCTACTGTCTCTGTCTCCGATGTGCGGGCCAGGCTACTAGAAGGGAGGGCCGCTAGACGGCCCGAACCTCTACTCATGCACGTGCACACATAGACATGAAAGGGGGCTTGAGCCCCTGCCCTTTTACCCGTCGCTAAAAAAGTGCCCTCCAGACTGGAAAAAAAAAAAAAAAGGAAGAAAAGTTCAACTGCCCCAAGCGGGCTAACGGTAAGGCTGACGGAAATGCCAGTGGATGTGTTGGATGCAGCTCAAAGTGAACTTTTCTCAGGTATCTAGTTTGTCGCCGTACAACCTTCCTAGCCCGTGTTATTAAAGAAAATCGGCGATCGAAAATCGGCGAAAGTGGCCGTTTTCAAGATGTTTTGGCCATTATCTCTGGAACGGAATGTCCAATCTGCTCAGTTCAAAGCTTGTTGGGTGCGTGACTTTGAGGCCATTAAGGACGCAGCGATACCTTTTCGGGTTTTTGGACCTAAAAGTATGATAATTGTCCGTGAAACAAAATCCAAAAAGTGCCCTTTTGAAATTCAAGCCCCTGCCTCTACAAATCCTTCTGCACGTCCCTGCTCTAGTTTTGTTTACAATTGTGTTGCAGATTAAACTTCATATCATCAGTGTGGTTTAAGTTAATGTTTTTTGTTCATTTCAGACATTTAAACCCATGAACCTTCAATACTTAGTACTTGATTTGCTCCTTTCCCCCCCTACACCAAGCTGTCATTTCATCTGAATGTAACATTTATTTTTAAATAATCAATTAATCCGATTAATTTGGTTAACTTTTGCACCCCTACAATACTGTAAATCATGTGTGGTTCTCCAGGACATGCGGAGGCAGGGTGAGCTGGGATCCCAGGTGAAAGTGGACGTTCATGCTGCCCCTCAGGATGACCTGGCCAAGGTCATGGTATCAATGAGAGAACACTACGAGAAGGTCATCACCCAGAACCGCCAGGAAGTGGAGGCATGGTTCAAGACTAAGGTAGGCTACACTACATCTTCATGTCAGGGACCCCCAAATATTATGTATTTGGCCGCAAACCATCTGAAAATATTTTATCCCAGGGACCCTCATAAAAGATTTGTGTTGTGAAAATAGCAGATCTGCAAGCTTGTAGATCGGCTATTTTTGAATAGCCAAAGTACAAAATAGGGTTAAAGCGGTTAAACAGTTTTTGCTGGGGACCCCCTGGAACCTACTCAAGGACCCCTGGGGTTCCTCGGACCCCACATTGAGAACCAGGGCACTACACCACACTAAATCCTATTTCACTTTGTTAAAAGTCATCAGATCCTCCTGTTTATCATAACGTGTGTTAAGCATCCTATTAACGTTGGTTTTCATCCACAGACCGACAAGCTGAACCAGGAAGTTGCTCAAAGAACTGTGATCCTCGATTTGTCTAAGAGTGAGATCATCGAGGTCAGGCGTGAACTGCACAGTCTGGAGATCGACCGCCAGGCCGAGATCAGCAAGGTAAGACCCGGTTACAGGAGAATGGCTTGGTTCAGTATCTCGTGTCCTTTAACACTGCCATTTTGTTTATGTTTTTCATATGCGTTTTGATTGCACAAAGAAAAAAACTATAACTATCCCATATCGGGTGCTCCTTACGGTTTTTGTTTCCACTGAGTTATACCGTTGTGGTGATGACAGGAAAAGGCGACTGACATTATCTTCTGACATTAATCCTGTTCCCGCCTCCCAGTAATGTTTTACAATCCATTTTATGATTTGTTTAATTATTCAAAAGGCCTTGCCAGGCCGAACCGTAAGCCTCAAAGGTACCTAAATTGAATGAGAACTCAGAACTGGACACTTGGCAAATTGAAAGTCCTAAATGCCTGTTTTCCAACATTTGGCACCTAGAAAAGTGCTCTTATACAGTAATTTCCAATAATCCAGCCCCCTCTCTCCATCTATGAAACAGAAAGCATGTCGGGTAAACCTCCTGGAAGAGACCAAGTGTGGATTTGCCAACAAGCTGGCAGGTTACCAGAGACAGGTGTGTATCCTGGAGGAACAGCTAACCCTGCTCAGAGCTGACTTGGAGAACCAGGCACAGGACAAGACAAGGCTGGAGGAGGAGATCGCTGAGTACAGGAGACTGCTCAACGCATACCTTAAAAACATTGACAGGTACAAAATGGCAACAGATTTAGCCTCTACAAACAAATGCTGGTGCATACATACATACACACACACACACAGTATATATTCGGTTCTTAAGTCTTCTGACGTCATTTTGTAGTCCGACGTCACGTCCGGGTCCAAAAGGCACCAGCGCCGGCGTCCACTCTTCATTGTAAACAAACATGTTGGAACCCGTAAATCTTTTTACAATAACCTCCTTTTTCAGAAATGAACCATTGAGGGTTAATAAGGGTCTTAATGCTAATATCATAGACAGTAAAAAGTAGGCTAATATATATATTTATATTTGTATTTATTTATTATTATTATTAACATTATAATATATATGTTTTTATATTTATTCATATATATATATTTATATATAGATGTATATAAAAAATGATTTCCTCTTCTTTTTGTCGTTGCCAGGAAAGCGGTAGAATGACACTTTAGTCGTTATTTTAGTCTCAGATCTGTTAAAACAGCGAGGGACACAGCACTGCGCATATTGGGAAAATACACACTTGGACTCGGAAGTTATTCTAGCGGGGCGCAACATCACGTCTTAACAACCGAATTAGTGGGCGCAGGCAGAGACTATGACTATTTGGGGGTTTTGGCATGGAAAAGTCTGGGAAGCCCTGATGTCTTGTACCATCCTTTGTTCCATTTGGTCTCTCTCTCAGCAGTACCAAGCAAACCAAGCCCATCGAACAGGAGCCGGAGAAGAAAGACCCTGACAGGTACAAAATGGCAGCAGATTTACCCTATAAACAAATGCTGGCGTTAGTGAGCTTGGATTCAAACCTTTGTAACAAGTTTCAATTTCAAGTTAATTTATAGTTAATTTGTTAAGTTAATTTGTTTATATATATAAATAGATATATATTGGGGGGCACAGGCAGAGACTATGACTATTTGGGGAACTTGGCACGGAAAAGTCTGCGAAGCTCTGGTGTCTTGTACCCATCCTTTGTTCCATTTGGTCTCTCTCTCAGCAGTACCAAGCAAACCGAGACCATCGAACAGGAGCCGGAGAAGAAAGACACTGACAGGTACAAAATGGCAACAGATTTAGCCTCAATTTCAAGTTAATTTGTAGTTAATTTGTTTTGTGTATGTATGTATGTATGTACGTATGTATATATGTATATATACAAAATGCCAGCATATTTATCCTCTACATCTAATAAATGGTAAATGGTGTATTTATATAGCGCTTTTATCCAAAGCGCTTTACATAGATTGTGCATTACATTCACCCACTCACACACACATTCATACACCGATGGAGGAGGAAACCATGCAAGGCACCAACTTGCTCATCGGGAACAATTAGGGGTTCAGTGTGTTGCTCAAGGACACTTTGACACTAACTCATCTGGGGGAACCCGGGATCGAACTGGAAACCTCACGGCTTCCATCCGTCCACTCAACCCCTGAGCCACTGTTGCCCCCAATGCTGATGAGTAACTTTAAAACACCTATGTTATCATTTTCCTGCATGTCCCGGTTATATATATACATAAAATAATAATAATAAAGGTTTTGTCCCCATTCTCAAGAATGGGTGATATATATTGGGGGGTGCAGGCAGAGACTATGACTATTTGGGGGAAAAGTCTGCGAAGCCCTGGTGTCTTGTACCCATCCTTTGTTCCATTTGGTGTCTCTCTCTGCAGTGACAAGAAATTCAAGACCCCCAAGGTAAAGATCATCATACAGGAGTTGGACGGGGATGGAAACGTACTCTGCAGTGACCACCAGACCAGAACCAACAACAAGGTCGTGGAGTGATGTGTCTGCATTGTGTGGGCCCATTGGAAGCCTGATACTGCATTGTGTGTAAGCCTGATTCCTCAATAAAATCCACAGTGCCAGTGCTTCTTTGTTTTGTCTGAGTTTGTTTATGAATGACCCTCAATAACGTATTGCAGTGGTTTTCAAACTTTTTGTGCCGAAGGCACATGAAAGGGCAAGTTAAAATCTCAATACACACCTGTAATCATATCTGTTTAAAACAGCCTCTATAACGTGTGTTATCGCTCTTGGCACATTTATTAATGGCAATTAAAAAGTTTAACAAATTAAAGCAGCACTATGTAACTTTCCTCTTCTACCCTGGTTAATACAATTTAGGATTTGAACCTGGTTTCATGCATTCATTCATTCAAGATTATTTATTCTCGAAATTACACTGAGTAATTAAACTCATTTGCAGTGTCGTCGAGTAATACAATACGGTGCAATTCAACAACATCACAGTTTAAAAATACATTACATCTGGGAATTGGAAAATAAAAGGCATACAGTACATGTGAGATATAGAAGTTACAAAGACAGCATTTTTCAAAATTCTAAAAACAATTACACATTGTGGTGACCTGTTTGGTCACCAGAGTTCTAAAACGACTCAAGGGTACTAGAGTGGTTAATTTCAATGTAGTCTGCAGGTCATTCCATGACATGTGGTAGGACCACAGAAGCTAAAAGCAGGTCTACCAAATTCAGAGTTACATTGGGCACCTTAAATGTGAGAAAACTACTCGAGCGGGTTTGATAGGGTCCAGCGGGGGCCCAGTCCAAAAATGATGAGATGTACACCGTAGCTAGGACAATATCCAAGCATGTCTTTATACAAGAACAGATGCCAGTTAAGTTCTCGTCTCTCTGCCAAGGAGAGCCATCCAACCTTGTTATATAAAGTGCTGAAATTTTTACCATTGAGCTGACAGCGCCAGCCTGCTTGCTTGGGGGATACATTGAATCTTGACTATCAGGTAAAAATGTGTGTCAGATCCTGTATCTAGGTGAGACACAGTGGCGTAGCGTAGTGACGGCGGGCCCTGATGCAGGCTGTTTTGGACGGCCCCCGATCCTCCAGTGCACGCTACCCCCCCCCCCCCACACACACACACACACACACACACACCCAAAGTTCAAGTGGTAACGTTTAATGTACATGTGTCCATCTTTATGATTAACGATTATTCAAATGCATTGTTGTTAATTTGTGGTAGGACACTTGCCACACCTCCATCTTGCTTGTTTATCCGGCCCTCTCGTTTGAAAGTGTCTGTGGCTCTTTTAACTCGTAATTTCCCGTCTTGTTTTGACTGTACGTAGTTGTTACAGGCAGGCAACCAGTTGAACCAAAGACCAGTTAATCCGAAACACCGGCGACTGCAGTACCAACAACTTCACAGCAACACCAGAGACAACACTAACTCTGTCCTTCCGGCGGGCGCCGTGAAGGGCCCTTCACAATAAAGTGTCTCCCCTTTACCTCCCAATGAACCACATTTTCCGGTTATTATTGACAGGAAATGTAGTCTTAGTCGCGGTAACCAGCGTGTGTGTTTGTGGGAGAGAGAGCCACAAGAGAGAGAGAGAGCGAGCGAGCGAGAGAGAGAGAAAGAGAGCCTGTTTACCACCGTGGATAGGAGCGGGGCCCCTATCCATGGGCCCTGATGCGGCTGCATCGCCTATACCTACGCCACTGGTGAGACATGACCTTTGACACAAACTAAATCTTTCAATACAAGAGCAGGGAGACAAAATACAACCACTCCAATTGTGTCAATCGAGTTATATTGTATAACGGAAAAAAAAAAATTCATAAAAATAAAAAATAAACTTAGTGAGGCAGGAAAACTGGGGAAAAAATACATAAAAAGTGAAAATAGAGGCTACAAACCCACATTCTTAAAAATGTGTATGTGTGTGTGTGGGGGGGGGGGGTTAATAAAAAAAAAACATGTGCAACCCACGAGTCCTGGGTAAATAAAATGTGCAGGCTCGCTCGCCTCATTGCATTCTCTGTTAATGCAACCAAACTATTGATATTCATAGGTTCCCCCAAAGTTATAGACCTAACTGTATATGAACTAACTGTGAGTCAATAGTGCCCTCTTCTGTCAAAATGGAGAAACTGCAGTTCCATTCCCTTGTGCACCCATAAGGGGTGCTAATGACTAGTAATATGAAAAGAAAGCAACCTCCTTTATGATTTCCTCTGTATGACATCCCCCTGCCATGTTAAGAACACATTTCACAAAGGGATAAATCGCTGTCTCATCTAATTGTAAATTGCCGATATCAATATTTGCGGCATGGCTGGTATTCTTATCACCTTGTGTATTATTATTATTATTATTGTTATTATTATTATTATTATTATTATCGCTGCCTTTGGCCATGAGTAAAAAAGTAAATAAAATAAATTGGCAGTTAAGTGTAAATACCGGTCATTTTTAATCATTGATACAGTATTAATTATAATTTCTCATTAATACTGTATTAATGAGAAACTATTGGAGTATTGATAATATTCATTAAACAATGAACATAATAGGCCTACTTTAACCTCTAGTCTAGGCTCTAAATATCATCTTCACAATGGTAACTGTTACTTTGAATAGGCTACACACATACACGTCTTTGAATGGCACACTGTTTGTAGGGAGATTGGGGAAACTATAAGCACACTCAAATAATAGGTCGTTTTTTAAATAAATACAAATGTCACTGATTCAGAGTTCCTGTATAATGATGGAGTAAAGACGTATGAGTTGGATACTAAAAACTGGGGAAGTAAGGTCATGCAGCTTTCTTTCTGTGCTTAGCCCCCATGTTCCACTTATACCTAATGTATCCTATGAAATGAAAATAACACATTTACAAGGCAGCTAGCTCACCAGCTCAGTGCCTTGTGGTTAGAGTGTAAGTCCTGGGATTGGGAGGCCAGGGTTCCGAGTCATACGAAAGACTAATGGGCGTAGTGCATGGTGCATGCGCAGAGCAAGTTCTGTCAGGCAGTTGCTGCTGGCCGACCATTGGTCGGTCTCAGCTCCATGCTTCTATTCTCAACCAATCACGTACTCACTTCATAACAGAGCACCCTATTTAAATCAAGGAAGCTTACGTAAGACAGGCGCGAGCTGGACGCCGTCGCCGGGGATGCACCATGACGCTCATGGGTGGCAAACCTCGCAGCGGAAGTCCGGTGAACCACCAGATCATGAACAAACATTATTTCTGAATGATTGTGACCTTTGTCATATAATCGGTTGAGGAATATAAAAGAAGACATATCACAGGTTGTTTTCTAATCACTTGCTTTTCGATGTGCACAGTACATAGTTTTATTGAGCTATCTAAACAGCGGCAGGTATCGTTTCTGGCTCGGAGGCAACGCAAGATTTGGTTGGCAGACAGGAAATGGTGGACAGTCTCACGATACTTGGCACGTTCAGAAACGTATTTTGTGATCTTTAGATACCACTATACAATTATACAGAGTACACATCGAAAAGCAACAGCGGAAAACAATGTGTGATATGTCTTCTTTTATTTTCCTGAGCCGAGTATTTTATAAAGGTCTCAATCGTTCAGAAATAGTGTTTGTTCATAAGCTGTCCAGTCGGCTCTCATGGACCCCAATGTTATTTCACCGAACTTCCGGTGTGAGTCTGCCGCCCAGAGCGATGAATCTGCCGGCTGGAATTGCTGGATGGAGAAATTTACGTAGTATCTCTTCCTTAAATAAGTTTCCTTGATTTGCTGCTTTCTGCTGCCCACTGCTGTCTGTTCTGCTGCTGCTGCGGCTGCTGCTTTAAAACGTGCTGCTCACCCTCCAACACAGCTACCACCTGTCATTGTCTCCGCAGGCCGAAAGGCATGGCCGAGACTATGTTTTGTGTGTGTCCGTCGCCCCCTCCGTCTGTGAGCAGAGCAGAACCTCTGTTCCCAAAAAAAATGCGTCACGCAATTCGGTACACAGTATCTCTATAGTCATTAAACGAAACGGGTCTTTCAGATTCTTCAGATTCCATCCTGATTGGCTAAGAATGGCTTCCAAAGACTGCAGGAATGCTCCGTTTTGAACAAAATGCCTGAAATCATGAATACAGTGTGCACTTACCGTGAAATTTTGCACGCACTATTCCCCGAAGAAATGCCACTTAAAAAAAACTAAAAAAAATCATGGTGGCCGATTCGTGTTTTAACCTATAACTGGACCGATCTGTGTAAAACTGTGTATGCACACTCTCTAGAGGCCAATTTTTTCACATCTACTTTTTATAGCGCCACCAGGAGGCCGACTTATGTAAAACACATTTTTGGATATTACTCCTTCAGATTTAATCCAAATCCTTTATTCCATCCTGATTGGCGAATTCAGAACATTGCTGGCCCACACTAACCTACCTGGCCTGGCGGAGACCTGTGCTCCGAGGAGCACTTTTTCTAGTTTTGGATCTACTTTTATATAGGGGATTTGGAGTCCCTATTGGTAGGGAGATGTAATGTGCTTTCTCAGTACCTAAAAGCAGATCCAATTTATATCGCCAAACGAAAATAAATATATTGCTCATTTTATATTCAATAAAAATATTTTATCCATTTGAGTTTTCCTTACTGAATAAAATAAATGGTAACCAGTGCCTTCCTGCTTGGCACTCAACATCAAAGGTTGGATTGAGGGTAAGTACCTGTGTCCCTGTGACATACTAGCATAATGTCGAGAGGGTATACTTGTACATCAAGCTTCCTACAGGAACAGGAGATATAGGCACCTGAACTATGGGCCGAACGGCTCGGGAGCCTTTTGCTTCCCAAGGCTTACTTACTTACAAGGCAGCTCACAACGCAATGTGACGTGTTATGCATGACACCGTCGTGCGTCAAAGTATAAATCAACCCGTAATATGACACAGTTCAGTGCAGGCCTGCCAACTTTTCACCGCCAATCTGAGCTTATAATATATAGATGAAACAGTGCCAAAAACGGACTCATCTGCTACAGCAACAGGAGCTGACGTCTCCACTAGCCTAGCCTGCATCTCATTGCCTCACGTCTTTCCTTCATCCCTTTTTATTGAAAATGTTTTATTTTATATCCATACTAGTGAATTAGCTTATGCTAGATGACAACAAGTTCTGTTAAGGCTCAATCGCTCACACAAAATGTGCATGTGTAGTCAGTGCCAAGTCTGAGAGCTTTTGGGAGGACCCAAAACATAGCCTATGATGTTTTGATCCACAAAACTGTATTATTTTTAGGGCCTTAATGTGTGGAATGACTGATGATGTATAACCCTGGATCTTTGGGAACCAGGAGACCTGGTACTGCCAGACCCCTAGTGGTTGAAATCTGAATGGCCGGACTTCGCATGACGTGTGTGCAGAGAAAAAGAGGGACCGACCGACCGACCGACAAAGCCTCATCATGTAGGCCGACCCCTTGGGTCTGGCAAATAATGCAAATAAATTAAATGAATTATACGTTTCCCCCTTTTTTTTATCCTGGGGTCGGGGTTGTAAGATGCTGCTTAGTTCAGGGGCGTCATTTGGAGTCTCAGGAGATGGCAATGGCCAACCCCTACTGTTCACATTTAATCGCAAATTCTGTTCTTTTATGCATGTTTTGCAGGCGGCAAGCAATCTCCGCTGGATTTGAAGCCCATTTCCTGAATCTCCTGAAAGTGTGCAGTTCCCATTAATGGCCCAGCAGATGTCGCTATTTCACCTCCTGCAGGCTCCAGAAGGATTTGCTCTAAGTGAACACCAGACTTTACACTTGATTTTATTACCTTAGTAAACAATTTCATAAACACTTTGTTTTCAATCGCTAGCTTTTTAAAATCATCATGATATGCGTTTAGTAATTGATGGTCCTATTCATTTTAAAATGAATGATAAAGTAGGGTATGCTTCTAGGGCTATTGGTTCTACTGAGTGAAGACCCGCCCTCGCTGCGGTTGCAGCCAATAGCAGTCGTTTCCGTTTTCTTTTCGGGACCGGGAGTTCAAAGATGGCGGATTTGAATTTGCCAAAAAAGTGGCTTCAAAACGGGTCTGTAGAAACCACAGGGCTCCCTCCATCCATATCATTTTACAGTCCGCAACACCTTTTTGCTGATTAATCTGATTTCAGATTAATGCCGAGTGCATCTCAATCCATGGCCATCCATCTAAATGTGACGTTATAGATATGTGTTTGCTTGTCTGCAACCACAGATTTATGTATCACTTTCAAGCTGGCATCCCTATTTTGGGCATGTCATTATAGAACATTTTCTCTGGCTTAAGTGGTAACTTATTTTTGCCACTCCTTTTCTGAAAGTTGGCCTCTGGCTTAGTTTGTGCCTCTTTTCCTTTTTCTGTTGGTAGTCATGGCTCCCAGTTCCCACCTAATGTCGTGTGGGAGATCCGACTGTTTCAAACCATACTTAATAACTGACAGCTTGCATAACGTCTTGAGACTAGGAGTTAAGTCTAAGATGTACAGGTCAAGGGGTGTGCACCCTCCAAAGATGATACGATCTCCCACCACGCAACTGCATATTCCAGACCTCCAAGACAGGCGTTTCCCCCTGTGTTTAAGTTTCTTCCAGGACAAGGCCTCTGGATTGAATTTCCATAGATCATTCAAGCTCCCATGGAAAGTGTCACCACCAAATATGTACATCTCTCCATTGTACACAATGGCTGAATGGCCCTCACGGCCTCGTGGAAGAATACGTGCAGAAGGCGTGCTCAGCCAGCGGTTGGTCTCTGTGTCAAACACAATTATGTTGTTGTAGTGATCATCATCCTGGTCCCCTGTGCCCCCAAATACAAACATCTTTGTCCCAATGATGGTGGCAGAGTGACATTCTGAAGCAGGTGCTGGAGTGCCTCTAGTGTTAATTAAAGACCAGATCATTGCGGTGGTGTCCAATTTGTAGATGTCATTGGTGCATCCAGCCAGCTTGACTCCTCCAAAGACATACATGACCTTCCCCAAGACACAGGCGGAGTGGCCACACCTTGCCTCTGGAACAGTCCCAGAAACGTTGGGCTTGAACCATCTGTGGGTGTCGACATCAAATGCATAAAGCACATTGCAGAAGTCCCCTGGGTCAGTAAACCCTCCCCAGATGTGGACGGTATCGTCTATCAGCACAGTTGTGTGGTAACGCAAGGAGGGAGCTCTTCCAGTCGTCACTGTGGGCAACATCCAGCGCAAAGCCACTGTGTTGAAGACATGCACGTGAATCTGATCCATGAATCTGTTCCACTTCTTTGGAGGGTCATATCCTCCAAAGAAGTAAACCTTTTGCCCCACTACCACAACAGCATGGATGTCTGAAATTCCCTTTGTTCCTTTCAGATAGACCGTCCAGCGGTACATTTTACACCAGGTTACACCTTGGATAAATGTGAAGTAATTAAGCCTGACACTTTAAAGGAATGTTGGATGGAATCCCATTCTGCGTGCTATCACTTATTGGTACAAGAGCACAAATGTCACTTGAAGCTTAGCCAATCCACAAAAACGACAGGCTTAGTTTGCCAATCAGGGAAGACGATGCCTATTCCATAATGTGGCTTACTGATTGCCAGATCAACTGCAGCCCTGGTAGGCTCTGGAAATCCCCCATGCCACGCAGCACACTCTGTTCAAGATGGTCACTGTGCATAAAGGTGACTCCACCAAACAGACTACTTCAGACTGTTGGCAAAAGTTGGCATTTAGTTCAGCACAAACTGTCGGCCAATGCGCACATTGTTGTACTAATGCCTGTTGTACTAATGCCCATAATAATAAATGTATACAATTGTAAACAAATACTGTACTGTACATATACACGTATACAGGTGTGCACTGGTTTTACATTGTTTTATTTTAATGTGCAGTGTTCTCCTCTTTGTTTATTCTATGTTTATATTGTGCACCTTGGTGAAAGCTGAAGTTTGATGCAGGCCGTCTGACAGGGAATGTGGTTTTTCAGTGAAACCATAAGCTGTCATGCGGCCAAACCCCTGAGGGTTAGAAACTGCTTTCTGTGCAGCTCTGTCTGAGGACAGACGCCTTTATCCTTTCACTCTTCAAAAGCAACGTCATGAAACAGCCAACATTAGGATTTGTCAGTCAACAGCTTGATGAACGTTCTGAGAACTCAAATTTTCTTTCACTTGTAAAAGACTGCACCTACTCTACTGTAAAAATGATTTATTAGTGTATGTATGGAATGCAGGTGTAGGTGAAGTGAAGTAACCCAGGGCAGGATGACTCTCATGCCTGATTTTTACTTCACTGAACGACTTGATATGCATATATCCATTCATGTATTAATTGGCGATCGATGGATATTCGTTCACTGGTGATTGACTGCACATAATTAACCATTCATGCAGAGACCCGGTGCGGATGTCTTGTCTCGGAGGCATTTCATTTAACGTTCACTAGTAAAGACCGCACTTTCAACAAAGTAGATTAAAAGGTTATTGAAAAGAGACATAGTATGGTCCATATGGATGCGTCACATGCATGGCATGGGGCGTGCAGCACAAACTTGAGAAATTCACATATGAGCATGCACGATTATTTAAGAGCACACTGTACGCAAGACTAGAGCGTGCAGCTTAGACAGTCAATGACATGAGGGAGACGACCAAGGCTGGAGTTTCCAGGGAGGGACGTGGACCTCGATGCGTTTGGCTTTGGGGCCCATGCATGGCATGAGCCTAAAGGCCAGTCCACAGCGATGATTCTGGCTTTGGGGCCCATGCATGGCATGAGCCTAAAGGCCAGTCCACAACGATGATTCTGGCTTTGGGGCCCATGCATGGCATGAGCCTAAAGGCCAGTCCACAGCGATGATTCTGGCTTTGGGGCCCATGCATGGCATGAGCCTAAAGGCCAGTCCACAACGATGATTCTGGCTTTGGGGCCCATGCATTAACCTCACTCCGTCACATTTTGTTTCACAGCCTATACTTCCATCTGAGACTCCGGTCGCAGAATCGATGACAGACGGAGTTTCATTTTTTCAAGCTACTAGGCAGGTGATTGGATGATCCCGCCCCTAGCAGCCGCTGATTGGTTCGTAAACGCAGCGGTTCGGGCAGCTTTACTCCGTGAGCAATCCCAGACTCCTTCCTGAAATGAAATGCAAATGAGATTTCCGGAGGGAGGGGGGTTTACCAGGCTACCCATGCATGGCATGAGCCTAAAGGTCAGTCCACAGCGATGATTCTGGCTTTGGGGCCCATGCATGGCATGAGCCTAAAGGTCAGTCCACAGCGATGATTCTGGCTTTGGGGCCCATGCATGGCATGAGCCTAAAGGTCAGTCCACAGCGGTGATTCGCGACGCAACTCCTTGCAACATGCAACTAATTGCAACTACTTGCAACCATTATCCCAGTCCATTGGTGTGGACTGTCCTTAAAGTGGTGGATATTTTCCAGACCCCATCCATGGTGGAAAAAGTACTCAAATTCTTTACTTAAGTAAAAGTACCAATACTGCAATATAGAAATACTCTGTTACAAGTAAAAGTCCAGAATTCAAAATTGACTTGAGTAAAAGTACAAAAGTATTGGTAACAAAATATACTTAAAGTACCAAAAGTAAAAGTACTAAAACATTTGAAAATAGCCGATCTACAAGCTCACAACGTGTCGCGATGCGACGCGTTGTGAGCTTGTAGATCGGCTATTTAAATAAGTTTAAATAAATAGCCTATGTTTAAAATAGGGCTAAAGTGCTTAATGTATGTTTTATAATATCATAATTTATATCTGAAAAGTAACTAGTAACTAAAGTTCTCAAATAATTGTAGTGGAGTAAAAGTGCAATATTTCCCTCTGAGATGTAGTGGAGTAGAAGTAAAAGTATTGGAAATTGGAAATACTCAAGTAAAGCACAAATACCTAAAATTACAGTACTTAAGTAAATGTACTTAGTTACTTCCCACCACTGACCCCATCTAGTACCTAGAGAGGGTAAAAGAATGGGGTTACAAAATACAGTGCACACTGACATATTGGCACAACTGAATTCCCCCCAGGGATCAATAAATGTTTATTAAATCAAATGAGTTAGTAGGCTAAGTGCATCTTCGGCTAGTACATTAATCTAAATCCAGTGCGTGTGTGAGCTGTTTGCACTATTCACGGGGTGTGCCATTTTGTTATGTATCAAATAGATTACAGGTTTAATACTATATGACGCTTTGCATGCTTTGAAACTGTGGTGTGATTGTGTCACGTCTTCGTGTTGGGACAGATGGTGGCTTAAAGGTTAAGGATGTTTGTGGCAAGACGATAATCGCTTTCCCTTACACCCCATAGTTTATCTATAACTGCCATATAGCCTGAAGGTCACAGATCTGATACCCAACCAGACATGTTTTTTTGTTTGTTTTTATTTTTTTTGTATCTTGAGCAACACACTGAACTTCAACCCACTAATGCACTGTAAGCCACACAATTAGTTGGCCTTCGTCCAACATAATACTGTTACAGTACCGCTGAAAACTGAGCAGACCAGTGCCCTGAATGTTGCATTCACTTGCAGTGAATCACTTCAAGTGATGATGGGATGCACACTGAAGCATTTCATGACATATAACAGATCAAGAACTGCTTGATCAAGTTGTTTTGTATCCAGTAGAAGTAATCTGTCCCATCACTGCCATCAGATGTTGTTTTTTCACATTTGTTTTGCCAGGGAAGGCTGAATAAGCACAGATGTGTTTTTTTTACATCAACACATTGCTTCAGTTTCCACACCCATTCACACCTGGAATGTACTGTGCAGTAGCTTGAAGTACTGTAAGCGGGACGGCTGTAGCTTATTGGGTAGAGGCGTGTCATAATCAGAAGGTTGCAGGTTAATCCCCCAATCCGTCCAGTATACAGTATTGTGGCCTGAGCAAGACCATCTAGGCAGCCATCAGCTGGGTGAAGCTAAAACTGAATTTCCCCTGCAGGATTAATGAAGGTCTATCCTTAAGCAACACTTTCCGTGTCCTGAAACTCAAACAAGTAGTGGTGGGGCAATTCTAGGGATAATTGTCGAGGTCAAGGTGGTAGTGGAAGAAAGGAATTTAATTTCCCACTTTTCCCACCCAGTCCAGGGACTCGAACCATAACCACAAGGCCATGATGTAATCACAGTACAGACCCCCATGGAGACATGCTCCTCTGTCCCTGAAGATATTATTACTTATTTGTCAACCAAGAGATTAGTGGACACTAATCACCTCAACCACGGAATGACAATTTCGGCCATTCATTGTCTCCGCCAGGCCGAAAGGCACCCTGTCCGTCCCTCCGCCCGCCCGTCCGTCCGTGTGTCATTCTGTCTGTCTGTGTACAGCTAATCTCCGGCACTGTTGGCTTGATTGCAGCAAAACTGTGCGCACACACACACACTCCCTGGATGCCAATTCAGATCCTCTGCTCCACATTTTTCACATGGGCCTGTTATAGCGCCACCAGAAGGCCGCTTTTTGCAAAACAAATTTTTGACAGTACTCCTACAGATTTTGTCCAAACATCACGCAAATCGCTACACAGTATCTCTATAGTCATTAAACGAAACTTGTCTTTCAGATTTTTCGTATTCCATCCTGATTGGCTAAAAATGGCTTCCAAAGTTGGCAGGAGTACTCTGTTTTGAACAAAATGCCTCAAATCATGAACACAGCATGCAATTTCCGTGGAATTTCGCACACACATTCCCACTATGCAGAGGAAGAAATGCCACTTGAAAATGTTTAAATCAGCCTCATGGTGGCGCTATAACAGGCCGATTCGTGTTTTTACCTATAACTGCACCGATCTGTGTAAAACTTTGTATGCGCACTCCCTAGAAGCCAAGGAAAAACCTTTGCCCTGCATTTTTCACATCTGCCTTTTATAGTGCCACCAGGAGGCCGACTTATGTAAAACACATTTTTTTATATTACTCCTTCCGATTTTATTGTTTGTTTCATTTTTCATATTCCATCGTGATTGGCTAAGATTCACACCTAAAGTTTACAGTAGTGGCTTGTTTTGAACAAAATGCCGCAAATCATGAACGCAGCGTCCGATTGCGGTCAAACTTTGAACACACATTCACACTATGTTGAGGAACAAATGCCACCCTTTTAACATTGGCTTGTTATAGCGCCACCAGCAGGTCATATTTGCAAAACACATTTATGGAACAAAATGCCTCAAATCATGAATGCAGTGTCCGAAACTTGGTCTCCCCCCCCCACACACACTTTACACCAGAAAAAAGTGACCTTTTGGTACCTACCAAAAAGTGACCCTTTCAAATGGCCCGGATTTACAGAGGTCTATGTCTAAAAAAAAATTAATGCAAATTTTCTCTAACAAACACACACACACACACACACACACACACACACACACACACACACACACACACACACACACACACACACACACACACACACACACACACACACACACACACACACACACACACACACACACACACACACACACACAATATAATAGTGTAGATTCAAATCAGCCTTCAATTCCAGAGCCACAAACCAACAGTCGCTGAACATGTTTCACTGCCACACCGGGCCCCAACATGGCAGCAACAGAGCTACTGTACATCTTGAATCACATCAGCACATGACACGAACAGCATCAAACACGAACAACACACAACAAAAACATCATACAACACAAACTGCAGCAGCAGAAGCAGCATCCAGCAAAGGAAAAGGAAACATTAGGTATGTCACAATTATTACTTAATCACCTGATCGCAAGTATTTGAGATAATCGCAATACCTTTTCGGATAATCGACATAATCATTTCCATGTTGAAAAATGTCCATATGTTTTCAAACATTTAAAAAAAAAAGGAAATAGCAGACTGCTATTTCCACTATTCATGTTTTTTTTCCATGTTCTCCACTTCATGTTTTTTTTTCAAGTATAGTTATTGAGTTATGCAAGTTATTTGTCATATCTGACCCGTGCACCTTTTGTTTATGAAGACAGACACATTTTTATTAATAATGTTCAGTGTAAGACGCAATAATTAATTAATTCGGCCTAGTTAATCACAATTATTTGAACGAAAATTAAAAAGTCAAGTAAAATGTCATAATCGTGACAGCCCTAAAGAGGTTCCTACTTTGAGCCGTCTTCATCAGCCGTCTTCAGGGGAAACCCCGAGAAGGACAAGGTCTTCGGCCGTTCGACCGTGCGGACCAAGTCTTCGGAGGAATCCCCCATGCAGACAAACCCATGGATAGAGAGAGATCTCCAGATCTCGTTCTCTAGGGCAGGGCATCCTCGGATGAGCCTTCCAGCGGGCGTCTCCCGTCATCTCCATCCTCCGTACATCTGGTTGGCTTCACCAGTACTTTACATATCCTTCCTCCGTACATCTGGTTGGCTTCACCAGTACTTTACATCTCTCTGGTTAGCTTCACCAGTACTTTATTAGAGGTGGATGGTCTGGGAGGGTGTTACACTGTAGGTGAGAACCTCAGTCTTCAAGGCATTTACGATGCAGATGTCATCTGCATCGTCATATGTACGTGTGTGGGGGTGAATGTGGGTGGGTGGGTGGGTGTGTGTGTGGGGTGTGTTTGTGTGTGTGTGTTTATAAAATTAAAAAAAAGACTACATTAGAGAGTCATCTAGACCTCCTAGTTGTAGTAGTGAAGCCCAGTTCTTGCTCCCCTCCTCCACTGATAGCCTGTCTTCATAGTCCACGCTTATAATGAAGAGAAGGGGGGAGGGGGGGTGTCCCCTGCAACACCTCTGCCAGCCTTGAGTATCTGAATGAAAGAAAGAAAGAAAGAAAGAAGAAAGAAAGATTAATTCAAGTAACCGAGAGCCACATACGTATACTGTATCCTGTCACAACAGCCTACGTATACTGTATCTGTCATAACTGCATAACATACACAGCCTAGTATATGTATACTGTATCCTGTCACAACATATACAGCCTAGTATATGTATACTGTATCCAGTCACAACATACAGCCTAGTATTACGTATACTGTACCCTGTCACAGCATACACAACCTAGTATACGTATACTGTATCCTGTCACAGCATACACAACCTAGTATACGTATACTGTATCCTGTCACAGCATGTATACTGTATCCTGTCACAACATACACAGCCTAGTAATACTGTATGTATACTGTATTCTGTCACAACATACAGCCTAGTATACGTATACTGTATCCTGTCACAGCATACACAGCCTAGTATATGTATACTGTATCCTGTCACAACATATACAGCCTAGTATACGTATACTGTATCCTGTCACAGCATACACAGCCTAGTATACGTAGAGCTTGTAGATCGGCTATTTCACAATGTTTGCCTCTTTCTTACGTAATATTTGACCATTTGACGAAGTCATTACATTGTAACTTTATAAATGTGCAAATACCCAGTATACACTTATAGGGCATAGCACTGGCGGCCATTTTTAGGTGTCACATATAGAAAACCCATGAATTTTTCCCATGGAGATTTCCGAAAATATTTTTTATAAATTATGTTAAGCCTGGAAACAAGCCATCCAGGATCCTGATGAATGTGTAAAGTGATTTATTAGGCCCAGTGGTGCAAAAAGCACTAAAAATCTTTACTTGAGTAAAAGTACCAATACAGCAATTTTGAAATACTCTATTACAAGTACAAGTCTGGTATTCAAACTTTACTTCAGTAAAAGGTACAAAAGTATTGGCATCAAAATATACTTAAAGTAACAAAAGTAAAAGTACTCATTATGCACAAAGCGTAAACGATGTGACGCGTTGTGAGTTTGTAGATCGGCTATTTTCAAATAGCCTAACTATATAGGCTATAGGGCTGAAGTGGTATGTTTTGTAATAATAATCCAAATCTACAAAGTAACTAGTAACCAAAGTTTTCAAATAATTGTAGTGGAGTAAAATATTTGTCCCTGGGATGTAGTGGAGTAGAAGTAAAAGTATTGAACATTTAAAATACTCCAGTAAAGTAAAAGCTCCTCAAAATTGTACAGTACTTGAGTACATGTACTTAGTTACTCTACACCACTGACTAGGCCTGCATAGCCTGTCTTAGCATCACAATCAAACACAGCTCAACAATACAACATATTCACTTCACTTCACTTCACATCACATCACACAACACAACAATGCTTCATCCTGACTAGTTGTTGCTTTACCAAGTAAAATAAGAGTGAAATTAAACACGCAATTCCATCAATTCCTTTAATGCTTGCTAATTAGCTCAGCTAAGTCACCTGCAGAAACTCACCTCAGTTTGGTCAGATGGAGAAAATGCACTTCTGTTTGTGTTTTAACAGCTTTCACCACTCTGGTAAACACAGACAACTCTAGACAACGTTCATGTGGAGTAACATTGCACTATGAGTTGTTTATTTTGCTCTTTTACTTCCAAACTTTGCAGAGCTTGTAACAAACTGTGTGTGTCTGTGTGTGTGTGTGTGTGTGTGTGTAAGGGGGGGGGGGGAGGGGGGGATAATTGGAGGACTTATAAAGCCCGCCCCTCCCTCCCTGCTTCCTAGGGAGTCTGGAGCAATAACTAACTACCTCCCATAGGGCAGGGTTTCTCAAAGTGGGTGCCCCGTGGCCAGTGGTGTGAAGTAACTAAGTATATTTACTCAAGTACTGTACTTAATTTTAAACTTAATTTTCACTTTACTGGAGTATTTACAAATTTCAATACTTTTACTTCTACTCCACTACATCTCAGAGTAAAATATTTTACTTTTACTCCACTACAATTATTTGAAAACTTTAGTTACTAGTTACTTTGCACTTTTGCAGATATAAATGATTACATTGTAAAACATACATTAGCCACTTTAGCCCTATTTTATACATAGGCTATTTGAAAATAGCTAATCTACAAGCTCACAACGCGTCGCATCGCGACGCGTTGTGAGCTTGTAGATCTGCTATTTTCAAACATTTTAGTACTTTTACTTTTGGTACTTTAAGTACCTTTTGATACAAATACTTTTGTACTTTTACTCAAGTACTCAGACCTGCCAGCACTCTCCCCTCAGTGCTCAATATAATTTTTCTTATAGGCTCGGCTTTCCATCCACACACCTGCACTACACCATGTTCCACACATCCATAGTATACACATTCATATACCACTGATTTACTGACTCCACACCTCACAGTATCCTTATCTCATCTGTTCAGTTATGCCATCCATTTATATCGTAGTTGATTATGTTAGGTTAATTCTTTAATAAACATTTGTTATTGATTCTACACCTGATGTTCCTTCCCTTATTGTCTCCGCCAGGCCGAAAGGCATGGCGAGAGAGTATGTTTTACCCACTGTCCGTCCGTCCGTCCGTCCGTCCGTGTGTGTGTGTGTCCGTCCGTGTGTCCGTCTGTGGACAGCTAATCTCCGGCACCGTTGGCTTGCTCGCAGTGAAACTGTCCACAAACACTCCATGGATGCCACAGCAGAACCTCTGCCCCAAATTTTTCACATGGGCCTTTTACAGCACCACCAGGAGGCTGATTTGTGCAAAACATATTTTTTGACAGTACTCCTACAGATTTTGTCCAACAATCCCGCAAATCGGTACACAGTATCTCTATAGTCATTAAACGATTTTTCATATTCCATCCTGATTGGCTAAAAATGGTTTCCAAAGCTTGCGGGACTGCTCCGTTTTGAACAAAACGCCTCAAATCATGAACACAGCATGCAATTTCCTTGACATTTTGCACGCGTATTTCCACTATGCTGAGGAAGAAATGCCACTTTAAAATGTTCTAATCAGCCTCATGGTGGCGCTATAACAGGCCGATTCGTGTTTTTACCTATAACTGCACCGATCTGTGTAAAACTTTGTAAGCGCACTCCCTAGAGGTCAAGGAAAAACCTTTGCCCTGCATTTTTCACATCTGCCTTTTATAGCGCCACCAGGAGGCCTACTTATGTAAAACATTTATTTTTATATTACTTCCGATTTTATCAAAATTTCACGCACATCGGTACACATGATCTCTGTAGTCATGTGATCAAAACGGATGTGTTTGATTTTTCATATTCCATCCTGATTGGCTAAGATTGACATCTAAAGTTTGCTAGTAGTGGCTTGTTTTGAACAAAATGCCGCAAATCATGAACCCTGCGTCCGATTGCGGTCAAACTTTGCACGCACATTCTCAATATGTTGGGGAGAAAATGTCACCCTTTTAACATTGGCCTGTTATAGCGCCATCAGCAGGTCTAATTTAGCAAAACAATTTTTTTGAACAAAATGCCTCAAATCATGAATGCAGTGTCCGATTGCCGTGCAAGGCCAAAGAAGAAATGGCACCCTTTTCACATTGGCCTATTATAGCGCCACCAGGAGGCCACAATAACCTACCTGACCTGGCGGAGAACTGTGCTCCGAGGAGCACTTTTTCTAGTTAGTCATGGATTTGAGCCAGCCATGACACTGGGGACACCCTGCCCCCCTGGATTCGCAATTTATCTGTGCCAGTTTACATTATCTGCCATAATGTGTTTCTTCAAAACACACTAGGGTCATGTGATCAAGATGAGTCAGATCCCATTCCAATTGGCTATGACTGGCTTCCTGGCGGAGACCTGTGCTCTGAGGAGCACACTTTTCTAGTTTTATTTAAAAAAAATGACAAATTGTGAACAATTCAGTATATTTATTACTTATTTTATTATTGTCTTCCATCATTGTTCGTTTTGGGAGAATAGGTGTCACCTCCAGTTTTGAAGTGGTGAAATTCTGGTTTTGTGGGTTAATTCAATCCTTCCTTCCTACGACCGGCTCACCTGATCTTCTCTTGATACATCGATGCACCTGACACCTTTAATTCCTACAGCATGTGACCCACGTCTCGTTCACTAAAGGACTGTACAATCTTAAATGACAGGCATCTGCGTGCGTGCGTGGCGGTGCATGCGTGCGTGCGTGCGTGCGTGCGTGCGTGCGTGCGTGCGTGCGTGCGTGCGTGCGTGCGTGCGTGCGTGCGTGCGTGCGTGCGTGCGTGCGTGTGTGCGTGTGTGTGTGTGTGTGTGTGCGTGCGTGCGTGCGTGCGTGCGTGTATGTTTGCGTGCATGTGTGCATGCGTGTGTGTGTGTGTGTGTGTGTACAGATTCAAAGTGCTATGGGTAATAACGGTGTCATTCACCTCAACAGTGGTGTAAAGTAACTAAGAACATTTACTCAAGTACTGTACTTAAGTACACTTTTGAGGAATTTGTACTTTACTGGAGTGTTTCCAATTTGTAATACTTTTACTTGTAGCTACTCCACTACATCTCAGAGGCAAATATTGTACTTTTTACTTACTTTTTGATTATTATTACAAAACCACTTCAGACCTATACAGTACTTTGGCAATTTGAAAATAGCCAATCTACAAGCTCACAACGCTTCACTTTACGGTGTGTTGTGAGCTTGTTGATCTGCTATTTAATTTCAAAGCATTTTTATACATTTGGAAACTTGTGAAATGGGACATTCTGCAAAACGAGTACTTTTACTTTGAGTACTTAAGTATATCTTAATGCGAATACTTTTGTACTTTCACTCAAGGCAATTTTGAATACCAGACTTTTATTTGTAACAGAGTATTCCTATGTTCTTTGAAATGTGTCTGCATAATCCGTAAGAGATGGGCTGTGTTGAGGCAGCCAGACAAAAAAAAAAAAAAAAGATTCATGCATTCATTCATTCATTCATTCATTCTACATTGTGGTATAGGTTCTTTTACTTAAGAAAAAAATGTGAGCACAAAATGTACAAAATGTGAGCACCTCAGCATTGACAACGCCAGGCTGCCGGCAGAGGACTGCAGGATGAAGTGAGAGCTGTTCATAATAATATTACCTATCTCTCTGCTCAGACGGAGTCTAATGGAACTTCCTGCGCTGTTATTATGTTTCGTTCCTTTTCATTTCCTTCACAAACACAAAGCAACCATTTAGATTGAAAGTGAGATGTGGATAGTCTGCAGTTCTGTCAAGGGTGTGGACGGTATGAAATATAATTTTGAGTGATTTGGCGCAGTAAACGGGGTGTGTGTGTGTGTGTGTTGTTTGGCAAGGAGTGTGAGTTTAACTCTTTGACTGCCAGAGTATTTTCATAAAGTACTCCCCCAGTGCCAGCAATTTTCGTGTTTTTTTATTTTTATATTTTGAATTTTTCTCATGAAAATAATTTAAGGACACATAATGTAAAGACCCAGCACAAATCCGCCACTAGAGCGCAGCACATGACAGCGTGATCATGTCGTTGGGTCTCTCTCACCCTTCTTCATAGATTAGACAAGGAAAAACATGAAAACGGATGTGACGTCCCCCCCATTGTTTTGATCGGCGAAAATTACGTTGTGATATACGACGGCGATGACTGATCGTCACCCAGACCATAGATTATAGAAGAGAAACTGTCCGTTTGTCCGTCATACCGTGTGAAAGACCGTTTATTTACCTATTTTGGACGAAAATGACTGGGGAAAAGAATCAAAAACCGGAAACGGAATCCAGGTCATGAAACCGGATGCAGATGTCCGTGAAGTAAGTGGAACTCGAGAATAACATTGAATATTAAGCAGCATAGCGCAATCAGAGATTAAACAATGAACGCGCGTCCAGCGCGTCGAGCGCGTCGACGGCCAACTGGACAAAGTAGCACTTGACGCGTTATCGCGTCGTCCGCAGTCAAAGAGTTAACAGGTCACATGGGACTTTAACCGCTTGCAACCTAGCATCCTTATTTCATTATAGGCAAGAAGTGTACTAAAATGTAATTTATTTTCTGTGTTGAGGTATTAAAAAGGTCTTAAAAGTCCTTAAATTGTCACTTTACTGTCATCTGGGGAACCCCCAAAATAATGTGGGGACCCGACCCACAGGTTGAGAACCACTGGTGTAATGGGCCATTCTGCAGAATAAGCACTTTTACATTACTACTGTAAATAGAGTTTCCAAACAGAAACAAAAGTGGGATTAGCTAATCTAGAAGCCCTCAAGACCCTTTATATACATGGAGGACTTCCATCATTTTCAAAAATGTTCAAACATTTTCACATATTTTCACATAATGAAAAAAAAATAACATTGCGTATATAAAACATTGCGGAAAACAGTCGATTTACAATATCACAACAACGTGTCACATCGTCGACACGCTGGGAGCTTGTACTATAGATCTGCTATTTGAAATGTCCCTGTCCGCCGAGTGGTCGTTATGTCACTGTAGCATGCTGAGTGCTACTTTGGGTTCTTGCCAACACAATTGATGACACAACGCAAGTATTCGTTTAGCCCAGCCTAGCTGCGTCTGCTGCTTGCAATGCATTTACATCAAAGTCTTTCATGACTTTGAACTTTGAAAAGTGAAGAAACAGACTCGATCAGATTATGTATGATAGTCTTGATCCAAAGCTATTCTATTCACATGAAAACAGGAAACACAGGGAGCACTAGAAATGAACACTGGTATTACTAGGAACACTGGGAGCACTAAGAACACGAGGAAATAGCCACAAGGAATACAGAACACAGTGATTTACAATCTGTCCTAAACAACCAGGACACAGGAGAGTTTAAATAGGCACAAGGACTAACAGGTGAATTCAACAGACAATCAACACAGGGAAAGGCTACAACTAAACATTGGCTGATCGCAGGATTGGTGAGACAAGACAGGCCTTTTCACAGCCCAGTGACACTCAATAAGCCTGGGAACGATGTACAGTCTGTCTGTCTGTCTGTCTGTCTGTCTGTCTGTCTGTCTGTCTGTCTGTCTGTCTGTCTGACTGACTGACTGTTTCAGGTGGATGAGACTGAAGTTGACCCTAACATTTCTTCACCTGATCTGACTGCTATCCATAACATTTAGGATACAAAAAAGCACAAAAGGGTTCAAAAGCATTTCTTTGTAAAATGCTCAGCCGTCAACAGAGACTGGCTACAAATGTCATCTCTGTTTATTACAGTAGGTTGTAAAGTGACCTTGTGATACCACACCTAGGAGGATTGTAAATTGTAATTGATGCCTCTTCTTTTCTCATTCAGCATTCATGCTTGGACCCGTGCCTAAAGCACCATGCAGTGTGGTATTTTGACAAGTGATTGATGATTATTTTTCCTTCGATGCTTTAAAAAGGATGTCCAAGCTGCAGCTCTTCACTCTCTCTCTCTCTCTCTCTCTCGCTCTCTCTCATCCCCAGGCAGAGCTGCAGGTGCACAGCATCCCAATCGTCTGACAATGTACGGCTCCTCTGCAGGTTCCACGAGAAGTTCTAACGTTGGCGGTTCCTACCTCTCTACGCTTAGAGGAGGAGGTATGGGGTCAGGCAGCGTCTATGGGGGAGCAGGAGGTGTGGGGACGCGGATCTCCTGCGCCCCGACATCTTTCTCCTCCATGAGCCGCGGTGGTGGTGGTGGTGGAGGTGGTGGTGGTGGAGGCTATGGGGGCATGGACGAGAGTGTCATCGGCAACGAGAAGTTCACCATGCAGAACCTCAACGACCGCCTGGGCAGCTACCTGGGGAAGGTGCGCTCCCTGGAGAAGGCCAACGCCGAGCTGGAGCTGAAGATCAGACGGTACTTGGAGAGCAGGGCGAGTCCGGCCACCAGGGACTACAGTGCCTTCTTTGCTACCATCACCGACCTGCAGGGAAAGGTAGGAGGAAAACCCAACTCAACTGATTCACTGCCAATCACGTAGATCTACGCGAACCGATTTAAAGCCGCCACGTGCCAATCGCGTAGATCTACGTGAAGTGAAAAAATAATAATAATAATTAAAAAAAAATCTCCCAATTTCACCCAAAGACCAAGGAGATATGATTAGTTGAAGATCTAGACTCCTATCCACTTCCTTGTTAACTTAAAACTTAAAAATGCAGTATTTCGGCTCCTGAGTACTTTTTTTTTTCCAATGAAAAACTCTGGCACTGGCTAAAAAAATATGAAAATACCTCTGGCAGTTAATGAACTCCATGACTGATACAGCATGTGACGTGTGTGTATGTGTGTGTGTGTGTGTGTGTGTGTGTGTGTGTGTGTGTGTGTGTGTGTGTGTGTGTGTGTGTGTGTGCGTGTGCGCGTGTGCGTGTGCGTGCGTGCGTGTGTACAGATTCAGAGTGCTATACGTAATAACGGTGCCATTCACCTCAGCATTGACAATGCCAGGCTGGCAGCAGAAGACTTCAGGATGAAGTGAGATCTACCTTTACAGTTCATAATGAATAATACATATTATAATATAAATTAATGTATGAATGTATTTAAAAGTGAACAAATACAGCTTCTGTCTGTCTGTCTGTCTGTCTGTCTGTCTGTCTGTCTGTCTGTCTGTCTGTCTGTCTGTCTGTCTGTCTGTCTGTCTGTCTGTCTGTCTGTCTGTCTGTCTCATACCTCTCTCTCCAGGTATGAGAATGAGCTGGCTATGCGTCAGTCAGTGGAGGCAGACATCTCTGGGTTGAAGAGGGTTCTGGAGGAGCTGACCTTGGCTAAGTCTGACTCGGCCATGCAGATAGAAGCACTGAAGGAGGAACTGGTCTACCTGAAAAAGAACCATGAGGAGGTCGGTGCCAAGCTGCTACCACTCCTGTCATTTGTAGTTTTACGATCCTAGGGTACTTAAGCCACAAAGCCATTCAGCCACTCGAGGTTGTACAGTAGGCCACTACACTCCACATCACAACACCTCTATTACATAAGGTTACTTATGTAATAGTCGCATCATAAGGCAGCACTCGCATTGTAGCGCAGTGGCTGCCTCCAAGTGTGTCTGTAGGGGAAAAGTATCTTCTGCACTGAAAACAGAATGGCCACCATTGTAAAATAAACATTTTTCTTAGTTTTTCGGTGATTGTTTCACAATCAATATTTATATATTTATTTATCTATCTGTTATTATTTTATGTATTTATTGTTATTATTATTCATACATAGAAATATCATCATCGTGCGTGCGTGCGTGCGTGCGTGCGTGCGTGCGTGCGTGCGTGCGTGCGTGCGTGCGTGCGTGCGTGCGTGCGTGCGTGCATAATATGTGCGTGCGTGATGTTACAGGAGCTCCGGGCCATGCATGCCCAGATGAGTGGTCAGGTGCATGTGGAGGTGGACACTGGTCCTCAGGAGGACCTCAATAAAGTCATGGCTGAGATCAGAGAACAGTATGAGGGAGTCGCCGCCAAGAACCGCAAGGACCTGGAGACCTGGTACACAGAGCAGGTACAGTTGAACTACAGGGGGCTGGGGGCTTGGTACACAGAGCAGGTACAGTTGAACTACAGGGGGCTGGAGGCCAGGTACACAGAGCAGGTACAGTTGAACTACAGGGGGCTGGGGGCTTGGTACACAGAGCAGTACAGTTACACGCGCAGTGGTGTAAAGTAACTAAGTACATTTACTTAAGTACTGTACTTAAGTAAAATGTTGAGGTATTTGTACTTTACTTGAGTATTTCCAATTTCCAATACTTTTACTTCTACTCCACTACATCTCAGAGGCAAATATTGTACTTTTACTCCACTACAATTATTTGAAAACTTTAGTTACTAGTTACTTTTCAGATATAAATTATTACATTATAAAACATACATTTGCCAATTTGGCCCTATTTTATACCTAGGCTATTTGAAAATAGCCGATCTACAAGCTCACAACGCGTCGCATCGCGACGCGTTGTTAGCTTGTAGATCGGCTATTTTCAAATATTTAGTACTTTTACTTTTGATACTTTAAGTACATTTTGATGCCAATACTTTTGTACCTTTACTCAAGTACATTTTGAATTCTGGAGTTTTACTTGTAACAGAGTATTTTTATATTGCAGTATTGGTACTTTTACTTAAGTAAAGAATTTGAGTACTTTTTCCACCACTGTACACGCGTGGCGCTTTCCTCTGCCTGCCGAGAGTTAAATTGTTTCAACTCAGGCACCTACGTGCTCCCAGGCGAGCGCCCCGCCGTTTTCAGCTGGGGAAAAAAAGCCTCAGTGGACACAGCCCCTAAGACAGTGGTTATAAAAGTGGGCCGGCGGCCACCAAGTGGGCGCAAGATGGGCCCATTGGAAAGGAGAGGGAAATTAAAACATATATGAATTAAATGATTATGTTGGAATCCCATATTTTGGGCACACGGTCGAACGGTTTGAAAAGATTTCCAACTGAGTGGGTGGCAGGTTTTATCTTGTGTGCATTGATTACCTCAATGCACAACAGCTCTCTAATTAGTTTGACTCAGGCCAGGAGTGATTAAGCCCAATTTTTATTTAGCTTATGTTAATGTGCTATTTTTTGCTATTTCTGAAGATTTTTGGAAATGTTTACAAAGAATTTAAACTTTTGAACATTTTTTTATATTAACATTCCCAAAATAGGTACACCAGGTTGAATCATCCATAGCCTGCCCTATTACTATGTAAAGATCAAACCTAGCATCTGTCAAAACACCATGCTATCTAAATTATATTTGTATGTTTTAGTATCTGTGGACAAGCAAAGAGTATGGCAGTATGCTATTTCGATGTTAATTAGTAACCACTAGCATAGAGTATTCTACACTAAATAACATAAAGTAGCTTCTATAACTAGGCAACAAATCGTTGCTGTCAGGCAGAAACCTCATATCTGCATACTTAAACTTTTTATGTTATTTCCATAAATGAATGTCCTACCTCCTCATACAAGAGGGTCGCACAAAAGTAAATAGTAAATAGTACAAAAAATACATTTCTGAATCACATGAGGGTCGCTTAGAATTTGGTGTCAGCAAACATCAACATATGAGAAATGTAAATGTCATGTGATTTACTGAACGTACTGTGTGTGTGTGTGTGTGTGTGTGTGTGTGTGTGTGTGTGTGTGTGTGTGTGTGTGTGTGTGTGTGTGAGTGTGTGTGTGTGTGTGTGTGTGTGTGTGTGTGTGTGTGTGTGTGTGTGTGTGTGTGTGTGTGTGTGTGTGTGTGTGTGTGTGTGTGTGTGTGTGTGTGTTCTGAGCAGACAGATATACTGAACAAAGAGGTGGTCTCCCATTCGGAGTCTCTACAGTCGTCCAGGTCAGAGGTCACAGAGGTCAAACGGACATTGCAGTCTCTGCAGATAGAGCTACAGTCCATGCTCAGTATGGTGAGTATTATTATTATTATTATTATTATTATTATTACCCCTATTATTATTATTATTATTATTATTATTATTATTATTATTATTATTATCATCATCATCAGTAGTAGTAGTGACATTGTGAATGTTACAGTTGACATTAGAAATGTACACATGTAATATTTCACAAATTCACAAATTGTCCATTGTAAACAGTAAAAAAAAAAAGAAAACACTGAGGATTTTACTGTGTAGGCTATATTCAAATGAGAGCCTCATAGGAATTAGATTAGAAGAAGAGGATATGTACACTACAGTTAAAAGACACCACTGTTGTGATGAAGGATCCCTGTCTATTTAGCTAGGTGGGTCACTTTGACCTTATGTGTATAGAGGGTATGCGCATGTTTAAAGTGAATGGCACATCAAGTGGCAAAGCGAGTGGCAAAGCAACATGCAAAGTGAGTTTAACATTGCTTAATGTTGTTTAATGCAATCAGATATGACTTTTCTGTTTGGATGCATGGGCTGTCAAGGCCAGAAAGTCTTTTTTTGACACTCAGTAGGCATTCCTGCATAACTTCCGGGTTTGATGATGATGTCACACGCATACCCTCTATTGTGTCACTTAATTGATGATTGTGTTCAGCCTAGAAAGAGGGACTGGCAGCTAATTAGAGTTAAGGCCAGGTGTGTTTAATCCAGCCTGATCTCCAGAGAATACCGTAACATTGCACGGAACGAGTGCACTTCATTCCGTGGATAGTCGCCTCGGAACTCCCAAATTGCGTGCATATGTACGGCGAGTCCCACGGTGGGCGTAACCAGTCGCAACACGGAAAAACCCGGAAGCAGAGCAGTCCGCACAATAAAATTTACGATTCTGTGCCTATCGGTACATAACTCAAACGGCGCTGAGTAGGCACAGGCGAATGTCCCACCGTTCAGGACGGCAACTCGGTCGCCTTAGCTCCCTCGGTGGTCCTTCACGGGGGGACAATTCGCCTGTGACTGCGCGCCTCCGAAATGGTTTTGTCACAAAGGCAGCGCCGTACCATATGCACGCAATTCGGGAGTTCCGAGGCGGCTATCCACGGAATGAAGTGCACTCGTTCCGTGCAATGTTACGGTAATCTCTGGAGATCGGGTTGGTTTAATCAGTTTGGGCTTTAAGCTGGGAGCTCAGTATGTTTGGAGCCTTTGAGGAGCGAAGAGCTACTTTTATGCCTGACATATTAATACTTGTTTTGATCGTGTTTTGGACTATATCACTGAAGAGACTTTATTGTTTTATTTGCAACATGGGACTGTATTGAACAGTACTTTCTGTAACCAAGGCTATAATAATACCCTCGAAGATGAGAATAAGCCTCTCTGCATTCTTACCCATGCACCACAGTGGTCACCACTTCCCAACCAGCTAAATTAGTTATCCTACATTACAACTGTAAAAGACCATAGCAACAAGATTTAACTATAATTATTATGAACATGATATTTATGACTGAATGTTTATTTTGAACATTGAAAACAAAAACAAAGCTCAAAATAATACAGAGTAATGCACAATAATAATGCACAATAATAATAATCATAATAACAATAACAATAATAGTAATTGTTCGAAATTAATACAATACTAAAAAATAATTAATATTATAAATGATATGTCTAGTTGTAGTTTTTAAAGTGTTTTAAACAAAGGGAATGTACTGACATAAGTGTGTGTGTGTGTGTGTGTGTGTGTGTGTGTGTGTGTGTGTGTGTGTGTGTGTGTGTGTGTGTGTGTGTGTGTGTGTGTGTGTGTGTGTTTGCGAATGTGTAGAAAGCGTCCTTGGAGGGGACCCTGGCAGAGACACGGAACGGCTACTCTATGCAGCTGTCTGGCTACCAGACGCAGGTGAGAGACACATGCTGTCTCTATTTGATTGGTTGATTTATAGACAAAACCTTATTTTTCTTAAAGATGTTTCAAAAGTTTTCAAAAACTTTAAGATTCGTTTTTTAGTTTTAGCATTTTTTTTCCACAATTAACAAATCTACAAACTCACAACGCATCGATATGTGATACATTGTGAGCTTTTAGATCTACTATTTTCAAATAGCCGAAGTATAGGGCTCAAGTGATAAACTTCAATACTTGATCATGTTATCTATTTTAGCATCGGATCAAATGTTACGGTGATGGTTATGACATTCTTCTTCTTCTTCTTCTTCTTCTTCTTCTTCTTCTTCTTCTTCTTCTTCTTCTTCTTCTTCTTCTTCTTCTTCTTCTTCTTCTTCTTCTTCTCCTCCTCTTCCTCACCAGGTGACCAACCTAGAGGACCAGCTAGGTCAGCTCAGGTCTGAGCTGGAGCGCCAGCGCCAGGAGTACCAGATGCTGCTGGACTTGAAGGCCAGGCTGGAGATGGAGATCGCTGAGTACAGGAGACTGCTGGACGGAGAGGACAGCAGCAGCAGGTGCGAGACATAGCGCACATTTATGTTTAGGCATGATTGTTTCCATGGAATCTAAATTCACCTCAATTTAAGGCAGCAATCCGGGACTTATTTTGATAAATAAAATGATATTTTAATCAATCTGAATGGTAGGGTATCCTATCCTACTATATAATAATGAAACCTCTGTCAGTCAGCCTAGTTCTCCTCAGTGGATTGAGCAATTGATCTGAAGTAGCACACAGGCATTGACCTTTAGCATAATGCACACAGCCACGACGCCCTGCAGCCTATGGGATCGTAGCCACTGGCCAGACACTGCCGCACAGAGAACGACAGTGTGTGTGTGTGTGTGTGTGTGTGTGTGTGTGTGTGTGTGTGTGTGTGTGTGTGTGTGTGTGTGTGTGTGTGTGTGTGTGTGTGTGTGTCCTGTCCACACACACTGCGTTTTATGAGTGGTAGGGCACTTTGGATATCATCTTCAATAGCACGCAGATTGCCACGTGCGATGTTCAAATCCAGGTTGTGTTATTAGCACACATAGTTTAGCTCAAACAGCTTAAACATCAACTTCTCATGGTTGTGGGAGAGAGAGAGCACATCCCCGGCTATGGACTAGTATTACAATAATATTAGTCTGCATTAGTTGGAGGTGGTCTCCCTACTCTAACATAGAGACATTTGAATGTTTTCGAAGATTTTTGAAAGACTAATGAAAGTTTTAGAAAATCTTAAATAGGGACGCCAGGTTGGAACTGTTAGGTTTGTTTCAGAACGACCTTTTCGGTCAATAACGCTTCTGAGGTTCGTAGAGACGCGAGTGTCAGTCTGACTGGTGTTTTCTGATTGGTCGACAGTGTGTCCACTTCCTCGTCATCCAGCACCACCGTCAGGAAGGTGGTGACGGTGGTTGAAAGGGTGGTTGATGGGAAGGTGGTCTCCTCAACATCTTCCTCGGCCATGGATCGCTACTGAGACGCCCCAGGAAGCCACAAGAACACACATCTCATCCCATCTTACAAACAATAAAACAAGCATGTGAAATATATTGTTGTGTTGTGTGTGTGTTTGGTCATTTTGATACACTGAGGCACATTTTATTCATTCATACACTTAAATGTAACTAATGCACAGAAATAATATGTAGGCCTATATGATAAAATCCAATATCTGTACTATAATTTACGAGCGCCGTCCTAGTCAATTCTAATTCAATAGAGGGATTTCATACGCAAGAGTCAGATAGTAAAAGAAAGAAAGAAAGAAGGAAGACCGGTGAGAAAGAAAACATTAATATATGTATCTGAATGTGCATCTATGTGATTATGTATGTGATTTTACTGCTCTGTGCACCACTGAGCAAGATCAAGCAAGAACAGACCTACTAAAGACCACCTGTTGTGTTGCAATTAAAACACAGCACTGTCTTCTTCTGTTGTAATGTTTTTTTTTTACACATTTTGGTTCAGAAGTTAGCAGTAGTTGGCAATATAGTGTGAATGTCACCTAGTCTTGCCTGGTCTTGTTTTGATTCAGTACAGTCAGTGGTGACATGCTTGGACAAACTGATGATGAGGCAGGTGTCAACAAGACATCCTATTGTCTTGATGGTCTACAACGTGATTAGATTCTCTTTATTCCACAAAAATGATTAGAGCTAAAATTACTGTCATCATTCATCAGTTAGTATCAACAAACTTTTCACACTAAAGGGCCTCTCCATCATAAAGAGTGTGTGTGTGTGTGTGTGTGTGTGTGTGTGTGTGTGTGTGTGTGTGTGTGTGTGTGTGTGTGTGTGTGTGTGTGTGTGTGTGTGTGTGTGTGTGCGTGCACGTGGGCACGTGCGCGTGTGTGTGTGTGTGTGTGTCTGTGTGTGGTGTGTCAACCTTGCAACACGCTGCACCCTCATAAAACTACCCTCATAAAACTAAATTATTATTGGTGCTCAACCCCTTGAAGTGATGCTGGAATGCTCATCTTCTTCTCATCACATCGATTAATTATTGGGCACATTAACGTCAGTATAAAAGAAAATATAAGCCGTAAACATGCCAGAGTTTTTACAGCCATAGTCCCTGGGCAAGTAACAAAAATGCTAATGACGATATGCAAATACAAATCGTTGTTGTCAGGCAGAAGTTAAAACATTATCACAGGTCTGGTTTATCATATATTATAGCCATTATTTGAGATTAAAAAAGGTTAAAAGTGTGACACTCCTTATTGCAAGTGGTAGCCATACCAACATACAGTACTTTTCACCTATATTTTGTCCAACACATTTTGTCCATGCATGGCACTACTCAGTGTCCTCTAGTGGTGCTAAAGCCAATGTTAGTTTGATAGATTCATTAAATGGTTGGGGCAAGCCCATGCAAAGAGTGATTTTATTTGATTTCTTCTTGAAGACTAATTCTATTAATTGAAGCTTGTTTAGAATCTTTTTCTCTCTTTTTTTTTTTTTTTTTAATAGAAATACTGTGCAGGATCATAACACTATGAGGGTCCAGCGATGTGGAACTTGTACTGAGGTGTCTGAGAATTTAAGTTTGACTGAAATATTGTTTTATGTATATAAGGTTTCATGTCATTATCCCTCTGGAATAAACTGTATCAAAATCTCTGCTGCATTTATAATAAAAAAGATCTGTAATAATAACAATAATTAACTACCAGTAATTTATTATAGTTTTTTATGTTTTGCATTGTCTCATGCCATCTCAGGTGTCTTATTTGTTATTTTTATTTGTAATCAGTTACTTCTCATCATATTTGGGATATGTGTGTCATTTCTTTATTGTCTCTCTTTATGGTGGTTGGCTTCTTATCTATTGTGTGTTGATTTCTGGTTTTAATATGTTTTATTTGCAATTTATGGCTTTTACCTGAGGTTGCTGAACCCAGCTGGTTTCTATGGCAACATGATTATGATAATTTTAATCCTTAAAACAAAGGTCAGATGAAGCGAGATAACATAACTAACGAGTCGTACAGTCTGATGTCTGAGTCAGCGCCCTGGAGGGGAGGTGTTACACTTAACTGCACTTTAACAGAAACCTGGAAGAGTCTCTCTCTCTCTCTCTCTCTCTCTCTCTCTCTCTCTCTCTCTCTCTCTCTCTCTCTCTCTCTCTCTCTCTCTCTCTCTCGCACGCACGCACGCACGCACGCACGCACGCACGCACGCACGCACGCACGCACGCACGCACGCACGCACGCACGCACGCACGCACAAATAGACATGCATGTACACACACACGTAAATGCAAACATACATGGACCACAATGGAAACAAGCTTCGGCTTTTTTGTGTTTAATTCATTTTGCCGCTTTTAGCTTAGTGATACTGTGCTTATAACTGTTGCCAATAATGTATTATTTGATACACACACACACACACACACACACACACACACACACACACACACACACACACACACACACACACACACACACACACACACACACACACATGCAAATAGACATGCATACACACATGTATACACACATGTATAAACCAGTGGTGTAAAGTACATTTACGCAAATACTGTACTTAAGTACAATTTTGTTGCATTTTTTACTTTACTGGAGTATTTCCAATTTCCAGTACTTTTACTTACTTACTTTTACTTTACAAATATTGTACTTTTACTCCACTACAATTATTTGAAAACTTTATTCTGTAGTTACTTAGATTTTGATTATTATTACAAAAAAATGAACTACTTCAGCCCTATATACATTTTGGCCAGTGGAAAATAGCCAATCTACTATTTAGATCTGCTATTTTCAAAAGATTTTTATACATTTGAAAACTTGTGAAATGGTACATTCTCCATAAATGACTTTTGGTACGTTACAATAAGAACATTCTTATATGTATCAGTTATCACACTCACATTCAAATAGACATAATTGTACACATGCACATGCACATGCACATGCACATGCACATGCACATGCACATGCACATGCACATGCACATGCACGCACAGTCGCACACACACACACACACACACACACACACACACACACACACACACGCATACACGCGCGCACACACACACACACACACACACACACACACACACACACACACACACACACACACACACACACACATTCATATAAGGGCAACTGAGGGGCCTGTGTAGTTACAATGCAAGTTTGGGCAAACAGTGTTGTCAGTTAGAGCCTCCCACTACTCTTCACTAATTGACCTGACCTTTAAACACAAACGTACGTGGTGGCTTAGAGTTTCTGCAGGTTTCGACAAGTTCAATATAATACTTTTAAGACCTTATTTGCTGGTGCCCTTTACAGTGGCTTTTTGTATTCTGACTTCCCATGTGACTTTATTGCCTTTATACCTATAAGTTCCTACAAGTTCCTAATCTGAGCGTCTTTTTTTTTTTTTTTGCACAAGGGTGCAGCGGGCTTTAAATGTATTATTTTAACCAAGCATTGTGTGTGCTGTTCTTGAGCCAGATCTCATTGAACTTACACGTATACGTACCCATAAATGTAACATTAACAGGAACAATTGAACTGTTTCTTCTAGAAGTAGGATAGCTATTTTAAAATAAAATAACCGCTCACATATTAGAAGGACAATATCAGTCACCAGAACCAACCAAGGACGTGTGTTTTAAAAACACGCCGAATGAGGAGATTGTATTGGACCCTAAGGCATGGGGGATCATCAATTGAGGAGATGGGACCCTAAGGCACGGGTGATGGCAGACAGAGACAGGAGGTTTTGTTGGACCCTAGGGCATGGGGGGATTGTAGACTGGGGAGATGTGGGACCCTGAGGCGTGGGTGATGACAGGCTGAGGAGATGGTGTTGGACCCAAAGGCAGTGGGTGATATTTATAATACATTACACTCAGGTGGATGGACCATGATTACAGTCTGTGCTCTAGGCTGAAAACAGCGGATGAGAGTATTGTAAGATGTGTAATAACAACCTGGTATATGGTAACTTGTCAGGTGTACAGTTGAAATTACAGATTACTAGTCTGGTGCAGACAGCTATGAAAATGATGGGTGTTAGTAAAAAAAAAAAGCTCATCCCAGGCTATTATCAGGCAGTCACAGAAAATAGTTTATGACACAACTCCCATTCTCCGCCCAAGTTCTAGCTCTTACTTTCTTAGAAGATGCAGGGTTCCCCAGAGCAGCCTGCACTGTTATAAACATTAATTCCTGCCTATGTCTTATGATTCTAAAAAATAACATGCAATATACTATAGGTAGTTGGCCATGGGTAGTGAAATATGTCACTGCAACATGCTATGCTAAATTGTATAATAGGCTACTGCACTACAATATACTTTAAGCAATGCTATATATTAAATTAAACAATAATATACTATACTGTGAAATACACTGTGTAGCACAAACTGCAACTAGCCAACTCTTGATAGAAGCTCTTTATTTAGACAGGTTGCAGCAAATCCCAGTCCTGTTTTTACATTCACGAGTTTCACCCCATTAGATCCCTTCCCAAGCCTGGGGCTGGCTGTCAAATTCAATGTCAACGGGACATTAAATAATCCCGCTATCTTCTTTCATCTAGAGTGGTTTAGTACAAAGAAGACACCATGCAAATTTGCATATCTGCGCCAAATGTTGTCTCTACTTGCACAAGAAGCATATCCTGCAGAATTGTATTTCAGTGTTCTATCATGCACCATATGTACGTTTGACATTGTGTCTTCTTGTTACCTTTGTTTCCCTCTTGAAACTGCTAAACATTGGGAGCTTGTACAGAAAAATAAACAAACACCCACTATTTTACACCTGTAAACTTGTGATGTGGCAATAAAGTTGAAGTTGAAGGTGACAGAGAATCCAAGAGTTTCATTCCATGATGAGGTATCAACCATTTGAATCATAAACAACTGTAAAACAAACAAGCAAACAATGCAATCTACTAAAATACAAAACACCCAAAATACAACGATCAAATGAAATGCCCGCTGGCATGAAAGTAGAATCTGATAGGGTCTGACTCTGTACTGCAGTTTGAGTTCTGGGGGATCTTATTTGGTCATTTCTGTTTGATCGGACTGTCCAGTCAGCAGAGAGAGAGGGAGAGAGATGAGATCAAACCCAAGGACATCATGAATAGATTAGATCCTTGC
>NC_137615.1:10355965-10525979 GCF_963280865.1 Gymnoscopelus braueri
GAGGTCAACCAACCACCCAACTAATCAATCAATCAATCAATCAATCAATCACTTTTTCAAGCTGTCACCCTGATTGAATCACTGACTGGGTCAAAAGCTGGTATTGATTTTCCATGGGACATTTCACTTTTATTTTTCTCATATAACAAGTGAACAGCCAACTGAAATAACAAATACATTACAAAATAATATAACACGTCCACTGATGAGAGTTGTAATGTGCTCACGTGAGCTTAGCCATTGGTTCTCAAAGTGGGGTCTGGGGACCGGTCCAGGGGGTCCCCAGCAGAAGTAGGTAACACAGCATCACACTAATTTTAACCACTTTATCCATATGTTATACTTTGGCAATTCAAAAATAGCAGATATACAAGCTCATAGAGCTCAAGCTCTATGAGCTTGTAGATCTGCTATTTCTGAAAACTCGTGCATCTATGAATAGGCCTATTTTTAGTTTTTTTTTTAAGTGAACATTTTTAACTCAAATCTTTGCTTCTGGAGGCCCATGGCGCAAAATATTTTTGAGATGAGGGTCCGCAGCCAAATAAAAATAATTTTGGGAGTCCATGTTATGAAAAAGTTTGAGAACCACTGAGCTAGGCTATGTAATTCGCTGGGATTGGTCTGTGTAACAAGCTCAATAGCGGCTGGAAATGACGGCAGGTTTTCTTTCAGCGCTCTCTTTATTTCTGTACAGCACCAGAAACCGACGTTCACCTGGCTGCTCGCCATTCCTTCGATAGTATAATCAGTGGCCTGGTAATTGTCACTACACAGAAATAAGATCCAAACAAGATGAGCGTGCGGTTGATCTACCCTGTGTGATTAGATTAGCTCATTGCACAAAGGGTGTGCAGTCACACCCAGCTCAGATTCTAATTAGTTTGACTCAGGCCAGGTGTGACTGCTTAAATCATCCATCACCCTTATATAACTTAAAACGTAGAACTTTTTGTCGTTGTATTGTTTAGTCATGCTTTTAAGTGCTATCCTCTGCGATATGTAATGATGCCTTTTGAGTTGTGCTCTAAATTCCTAATGTAAATCAAATCAAATTCTCAAACGCTATCACCATACTGTACAGTCCACTTTTGTGGGGACTGTGATTGTTGTAGTAACCTAGTAGCGTCAGCTGAGTCTTCGGTGTCAAGCAGTAAAAATAAAATAATATAAAATACAATTTTACAATACAATACTTCGACTTGTTCAAAAAAGGAAATAGACCTCTCTCTGTCTCAATAATATCACTTTACCTTTGGTTTGAAATGAGTCATTTTAAACTAAATATCAATCAACTGAATGTACAATTGATGTTCAAATGTTGTCTGTCCTGGGTTCAGATATGAGAATGAGCTGGGCATGCGTATGTCGGTGGAGGCGGACATCGCTGGTCTAAGGAATTTGCTTTCAGAACTGGGCATGGCCAGGTCAGAACTCACCATGACAATAGAGGGACTGATGGAGGAACTTGCCATGATCAAAGCCAACCATGCAGAGGTATCATATCATATCATATCGTGCAGTACAGTACTATACCATACTGCACTACTACCGACCGCATACTACACTGCACCATGTACACCATGCATTACTACACCTGTACAATACTGTACATTATACCACACTATACACCATACATTACTATACTGTATTGTATTGTATTGTACATCACACCACACATTACTACACCATAGGCTACTGTACAATATACCACACTATTACTATATAGTAATGTTATACACCGGGACTCCCTCTTTCTTTGGTGTTTTGCCCAGGTGGGCGTGATTATATGCCTAAACCTAACCCTAACCTCACAAACACTATGACTCAAAACCACGCCTACCTGGGCGAAACACCTGGGAAAGAGAGAGGCCGGTTATACGCCATACAACAGTATGATAAACTACAATTTTGCACATAATATGTCCAAATTATGAGGTTTCCACCCAACAGAGACGATAAATCATACCAAATACACCATACTGTATTATATGCTACATTATACACCAACATACTGTACTGTATATCAATACTGTACACAGTCCAATGCATCACTACATTATACGCTAACATACTGTACTGTATATCAAAACTGTACACCGTCCAATGCATCACGGTACATTCACACTTGTCTCTCCTGCAGGACCTGTTGGCCATGCGTGAGCAAGTGGGAGGTCAGATCAACGTGGACCTGGACGTGGCTCCTCAGCAGGACCTCAGTGTCATCATGGCAGAGATCAGAGAACACTACGAGTCGGTCGCAGCCAAGAACCGCAAAGACCTGGAGGTCTGGTTCGACAAGAAGGTATGGGTCTCTCATCCCACACATCTCTTCTAAAACAAATATATGTCGTGCGATTAAAGCGGCACTATGTAGTTTGGGGTATCAGTGGCCACTTTGGACACACGTAACATGGCAGCTAACGTCTATGACGTCATTACCCATGAGTCTCTGCGAGCATGTCCGGTGAGGACGCGCTGTGATTGGCCAGTCTTCGCTTTGACTGGCAGTTCTGCCTTGGTGCCTTGGCTCATTGTCTCCCCTATACTAATACAGTCAAGCCCCTAGCAGGGACCCCCCTGAGTCTATACAACATTTTGTGGAAGGATGATTGTTACTGCTTAAAACATGCAACCTTATAATTTTGTGGGACATAATATGCTATATAGTTGTTAAAAAGTTACACGGTGCTGCTTTAACAATAATCAAACATAAACATGAAAATATTCAAGAAGGAGCTTGTTCAGATAGTTTACCAGGAAGCCACGCAGCACAAAGTCCACAATGACACCATAGGATAAACTGTTTAGTTTAATGAGCCATGCCTCATGGCCCTGTTCTCATTGGGCAGATGTGAAGGACTGATTGAATGTCCTTTAAAGTCTGTGACAGGTGTCAACTGCTGCACCGGACCGCCACCATGTGGTTCTTTGCTTACAACTGACTGCAAACCACACCATATATACATCCACAATCAAATATATAATCTCATAATATGACATTCATTCATACATGAGTACATGTACATCACCTATCGTGTAGCCTACAGCTTATAGGCAATTTGAGAAAATATACCGAAGAATACAGACGTATATATAGGCTTATTATTCGGAGAGACCACAATCTACAATACATTATCTGAAGTACGTCTCCTCTCCTCCTCTGTGCCCCTCTCCTCTCCCCAGGCTGAAGCCCTCAACCAGGAGGTGGCGATCACTCAGACGACCGTGACGACCGTTAGCACCGAAGTAAAGGACACCAAGAGTTCTTGCCAGTCCCTGGAGATCGAGCTGCAGACACAAATGAGCATGGTTTGTGACTCTCTCTCTCTCTCTCTCTCTCTCTCTCTCTCTCTCTCTCTCTCTCTCTCTCTCTCTCTCTCTCTCTCTCTCTCTCTCTCTGTTCTAATAATTGTCATGTTGCTACACAAAGTTAAAAAGAGACTGGGCTCATTTAAGTCATTTGAAAGATCTAACATTTTTTGATGACCTGCTGCAGTTCCTGCCTGTTAATGTCTTGTCTGTCTCTTGAACTGCACAGAAAGCGTCACTAGAGGGCGCCCTGGCAGAGATAAACGGTCGCTACAACATGCAGCTGTCTAGCTTCCAGATGCAGGTCAGTGACATCTTCTCATTCTCAGTGGTGGGAAAAAGTACTCACATTGTTCACTTAAGTAAAGGTATCAATACCCTATTGCAGAAATACTCTGTTACAAGTAAAAGTCCGCAATTAAAAATTCACTTGAGTAAAATTACTAAAAGTATTGGTATCAAAATGTACTTAAAAGTACTTTCACAAGTTTTTAAATGTATACAAATCTTTTGAAAATAGCAGATCTACAAGCTCACAATGCGTCACATCGTGACGCATTGTGAGCTTGTAGATCGGCTATTTTTAAATGGCCGAAATGTATATAGGGCTGAAGTGGGTATTTTGTAATTATTTGTAATAATAATCAAAATCTACAAAGTAACTAGTATTGCAGTGCAGCAACATGTACACAATTGTACTTAAGTACGGTACATGTCATTAGTTGCTTTCCACCACTGCTCATTCTGCTCACATATAAAACCTTGGGAAGTTCTACTTCCTGTTTGTGACATCTGTGGCAAGTTGTGTCGGATACCTTTAAAACGTATAGTTTTTTCTCCACGGATGTTATATGTTGCTGTTTGAATGCTGTCTTCTTTTAATGAGTGTTTTCCAGATTTTTTTCTTCTTCTTTTTTTGTCTTACATCTGATTTTCCTCATCTATTTGTCATTTACACCAGTGGTTCTCAAAGTTGGGGTCCGTCCGGGAACTCCCAGGGGTCCTTGGGGAGGTTCCAGGGGGTCCCCAGCAAAAATGAGTAACGGTTTAATAACGTTAACCTTATTTTATACGTTGGCTATTTGAAATAGCTTGTAATGTTGGTGTCGCTGGCACCAACATTTTCTAAACGGTTCCGTGGCTAAATAAATACGTATCAATTTGGGGGTCCTTGAGATGTAAAAATGTTTGAGAGCCACTGATTTTTACACACCAGCTTTGGCCAGTTCTCTGCACGGTGCAGATGTACAACTACAATGTGTCTCTGACCTCATGACAGGTGACCAGCATGGAAGGGCAGCTGATGCAGCTCAGGGCTGACCTGGAGCGTCAGGGCAGCGAGTACCAGATGCTGCTGGACATCAAGACCAGGCTGGAGATGGAGATCACCGAGTACAGGAGACTGATGGACGGAGAGGCTAGCGGGAGTGCTAGCATGAGCATGAGCTCCTCTGGTGGGATGATGTCCTCTGGTGGGAGGTATGAGACACCTGGCCAACACCAACCATGTACAACACAAATGGAGAAGAATAGATGTAGACATGTTCCCTTGTGGTAGGATTAGAAAGAGTTACAATGCAACAAATACTGAGTCAAATATCCCAAGGTACATATACAATTATATATTAAATTATATCAGTTTATATTGTCAAAAGAACAACATTCAGCAGCACTTACAAAGAGATTGACAAACCTTGTTCATGAAAACTGTGTTAAATTCAATTCAATTTCATTGTGTGTTTTGAATGAAGATTGAAGAGTGAAAGAATAGTGCCCCCCTTTCATCGAGCATTTTCTCTAGTTATTCTGGTAGAGGTGGTCATATTCCTGATTGCAAAATAGGGTGGACAGGGGTGACATGTCCCATCCACTTTTTGAAAGCTTGATAGTGTAATTCACTTCTTACCCAGAGTCATTTCAGAAAATAAAAACTATAGAGGGTGGCAAAAAAGTCACAACTTAAGCGCCATTTAAAACAATTGTGAAAATAGCCGATTCGCAAGCTCACAATGCATCGTGATGCGATGCGTTGGAGATGGAGAACGCTGAAGAACAGGCGTTTAAGAAGCCGGGCAAGTGAAAGATACGGCCACGAACAGACAATAGCCTATATGTCTCAAAGCAACTGTACAGTTCAGTTCTCAATAATAATCACAACAGCCTCTTATAATTTCAACATATTTCACACAGCTGGCAGGAAAACACTGAAACAAGACTAGTCTGATTTCACTTGGACTACTTTCATTTTATAGATGAAAGACTGCATTGTATTATATGTGTACATTTAACTTAATAGTGGAGTCCACAGTGTGCTTTGTGGGCCAGCATTAGGAGCAAATCCCATATCTAATATACTATCTTTTCTATTTGTAATGTAATGATAAGAATCATGGAGAAAGGGAGAGCCAAACACCAGCACACAGAGAGAGAGACCTACAGTGAGAGGGAGAGAAACAACAGGAGAGAGGGAGAGACCGAAACTTTTAAACATTTATTTTGTTCTCTGAGCTAACTAGCATTTGGAGACCATTTAATTATTTCAATTTTCAATTAAACAACATTTGAATGCAATTCACTTGATTATATGTTGTCATGTATCATATAATTCAATATTAAGTGTTTATGCAATCTCAAACATAAGGTAATCAATATAACCTGGTTCCAAGCAGGTGTAATCAGACTTTTGACTGTATGTCCTGAATATTGAAGTCTGTAACCCACAAAGAGGTGTAGTAGGGTAGAGCAGTCAAGTGTTTACTAAAATATAATTTAAATTAAAGGCATTCTGGTAACCTACATTTGCACTTGCTGGGTATCAAGCCTGAGAACACCATTCAATACCGAATAGAACATGGCGGCCGTGTCCATGGAGAAGTGGCGCTTGTTATATTCAGTTCCTCAAGCTATATACTATATAGGATCCATCTACATTATAGCCTTTTTTTCTGGGAAGAACGGGCCATCACCACTCTTTCGCAAATCTTTGGTTTGAACTAGATTAGAATTATATGTACAAATAAATATCATATATGAAAATGTATATTATATATACACTACAAATGAATGTATTCTGTGTGAATCACAGAATACACAGTACATGTGTCTAGTTACACTTGACTTAGGACACCTGGGGCCAGTTGCACCACCTCACACTAAGTTCAAACTTAGCCTAGTTATGCTTAAATGGCTTTTAAAAAAGCCATTTAACCCATTTAGCCGGGAAATGATCGGTGTCAATTTCTTTGGCTATTCAAAAACAGCAGATCTACAAGCTCATAGCGCGGCCCCGAGTGCCGCGCTATGAGCTTGTAGATCTGCTATTTTTTGTTTTTTTATGTGAAAATTTGTGCAAATCTTTAAATATATATATACATTTTTAAAATATATATTCAAAGATTTGCACTCATTTTCACGATTTTTCAAAACATAGCAGATCTACAAGCTCATAGCGCGGCACTCGGTGCCGCGCTATGAGCTTGTATATCTGCTATGTTTGAATAGCCAAAGAAATCTAAAATGACAGAGACACTTTCCCGGATTGAATGTGTTTAAGCTATAACTAGGCTAAGTTAGTGTGAGGTGGTGCAACTGGCCCCAGATGAAGACCGTGATTCTCCACCGTATGATGGCGTCTTGCACCGAAAGCAGATGTACAAGCTCACGTAGATCGACTCCTTTCTGTGCACGGCACCCATCGTACAGTGAATAATGACCAGGCTTTTAATGATTTGCTGTTCTGAGAAAAACAAACAAAAAGTGTGAGTCTTGATATCCTTCCTTCCAGTCACAGCCACAGCTCCAGCTCCAAGACCACGACCACTACCACCACGGTGAGGACGATGTAGCCGGTTGATCGCCCGATCACGCCTGACGCAGCCTATCGCCTTCCTCTGTTCCCGACTCAAGTGACCAATCATGATTCACCTGGTGGAAGATCCTGACGCGCCTACAATTTCTTTGCATAGAACTTCCACTATGACCTTTTAAAAGCTGCAACTGCCCTTTCCCTGAATGAGTATGGTTTTCTGGTCTGGAAACACAGCGTTTTCACCAATCTCTGCAACGCTTTAAACCAAAGGCCATTGTTCACGCTACAATTAACAAGTAATATAGAAGTAAATAGAAAAGAAAATAACCAGTTGATACAACTGGATGTCTGTCATAACTTTAAAAATATTATTGTTACATATTAAAATATGAATACTAGCAAGAGGAGATATTCTTAATAGACCTAGATATTGTATCTATTTAATTCATATTATTTGATATATAGCTGATATGTATGGCCTGTGATTTAAGGAGACAGTAATCTCTTCCTTGTCTGCTAGGTTGAGGAATAAAATTGAACAAAACAAGCTTCTTTGTCTGAGTCTAATTGTGAGACAATTATGTTGGTTGTGGCCTCTTTACGACAACACTGCACTGAATGAAAAGGACCCTTCCTGGCGCTAATATGGTCAATTCCTCCAGTATACACCCAAGTCACACACACAGCCAACACAATTCTAACAGCTGCCACGCATTAAAATCAGGAGAACAGACATGCCATTAGTTTCTTTAATAATTTCTTTTTTTTCCAGTACAATGATGCTGTTTTTTTTTTTCTTCTTTCCTTTTCCTTTTTTATGAATTACATGTTATCAATAGAAGATTTGTACACAGTGAGAGATCATTTGACACGGGTGGGGAAACGGCATTCACTTTAGTGATGCACCGATACCGACATCCTGGGTTTCATCTACCAGGCTGAAGTGCTCATTGATTCTAGATACAAAGTACTGAGTACCGGCCTAGTGATACTGGAATGGTTCATTTAACGAGGAATTTTGCTGCAAAAATAGAAGGGAATGTGCTTTTTATCAAAACCAAGCAACAAAACTATTTCATGTTACAGTTTCAGCCTCTTCCAAGGGATATGTATACCGCCATATCCCAGCGTTGTCCATCATCACACACACTCAGATTGACAAGTACTCAAAAGGTTATACATTCTGAATGTATGTATACCTGGGGTCAGCAAACGCTTGGCACACAGTGTTGGCAAGTACTCATAAATAAGTACTTTTTACTTGGTCAGTAAACGTTTGGTACTCTGTATTGGCAAGTACAAAAGGAAATCAAGTTCAAGAAGTTGGTCAGCATTTATGGTCTGTGCTTGGTGTCGGCATAAGAACGGAGAAATAAGTATTTCCACGTCTTCTACGTGATTCTCCAAAGAAACAAACAAATAAATGGTATCGGTGCACCTCTATACTCACCATGGTACAGATAGACCTGTTAAAAAGATTATCTACAAACGCCTCAGTAACACAGTCGCACAGTACATGACATGTACACACATACATACACAGACACTTGCATAAGAGCAAATCAGTCACAGTCGACCCTTCCCGATTACAGAATGCAAAAAAGAGCACATAAAAGGTATGAAAAGATTTAAGAAAAGGCATAAGGAAAAAAACAAACATATATTTATATATTTATATTTATATATATTTATATATATATATATATAGCATTTATAAAAAAGAAAAGAAAACAAAACAAAAAAACAGAGTAATACTTTTTCTCGAGAGGTTAAAGGGTACGGAGTTGGTCATTTAGTTTTTAGCTGCTCTCATTGTCCATTGTGCTGCTGCTGTTACTGCTGGTGCTTCCTGCGTCAGAGCGCTCCCGCTTGTGGATCTGCTCGTGTGCTTTGAGGTGGCCCGATTGACTGAAAGTTTTCCCACACTGGGGGCAGGCGAAGGGCCGCTCCCCCGTGTGGATCTGCTGGTGGGCTTTGAGGTGGCCGAGACGCCCGAAGCTCTTCCCGCACTGCGTGCAGCCGAACGGCCGCACGCCCGAGTGGATCTTCTCGTGAGTCTTAAGCACGCCGGAGTTGCTGAAAGTCTTGCCGCACTGGGAGCAGGTGAAGGGCTTCTCGCCCGTGTGGATCTGCAGGTGGTTGCGGTAGCTGCTCTCCTTGGAGAAGCTCTTGCCACAGTGCTGGCAGCAGTAGGGCCTCTCGCCGGTGTGGCTGAGCTGGTGGGCCTTCAGCTCCTTGGACTGGCCGAAGCTCTTGCCGCACGTCAGGCAGCAGAAAGGGCGCTCGCCCGTGTGCAGCCGCTGGTGGGATCGCAGGTCGTCCGCTTTGGTGAAGCCCTTGGGGCAGTGGGCGCACACGTAGGGCTTCTGGCCCGTGTGGATGAGCTGGTGCCTCTTCAGGTTCCCCGCCTGGCCAAAGCTCTTACCGCACTGCGAGCAGGTGTACGGGCGCTCGCCCGTGTGGATGCGCTGGTGGGTTTTCAGGTTGCCCAGTGTGCTGAAATGCTTCCCGCACAGTGTACAGGAGAAGGGCTTCTCGCCCTGCATGTTGCGGGGCTTCCGCGCCGCGGGGTTTTGGCCCTTCGTGGCGACGCCGGTCGTTCCGCCGCCCTGGCCGGCGGGCTGGAGCTCGTAAAGCCCCTCTCCTCCGAACTCTGGTTCCAGTTTCACCGTGCCGTCGAACATCATGGGGTCGGGTCGGAGCTTGTTGAGCTCGGAGCGGAGCTCGGCCATGTGAATGGACTCCAGGCCGTTGTGGTGCGGCAGGTGGCTGTGCATCAGGATGGCTTCTGGGTACTCTGACTTCAGGGAGCAGAGCTCTGTGGCGTAGTAATACGACAGGTCCACATGCTGTTCGGACTTGATGTACTCCAAAGTGTCCGACACCTGGAACAGGGAAAACAGACGTTAAGATAAAAGACCAGACGTCAAATCACGACCAGATCAATAAGGTCAATAGGTAAAACAATCTGTGTGCGTCTTTTTGCAACGTGCAGATGAACACTGGTCTCTTCTGCGGCTAAATTACAAACACACTAATGGGCAAAACAATTCATGTGCAGGTATTTGTCTAAATGAAGCACAAGGTGGCCAATAAAGCACAAGGTGGCCAATAAAGTACAAGGTGGCCAATAAAGTACAAGGGTGCCACCTAGTGGCGACCATCACACAGAGTAAAGTTAAATGGAATCTACAGACTGTAGGTCATCAAATCCTCACCAATGCGAGCCCAGCCACTGTTTGGTTTCAGCTGCAGCTGAGCTGTACGCTACTCATAACTGCACAGCAGCATGTCTGTAGTGTTCATTTAACTCAGCCATTTTTACACTATATCACAGAAAGAGGTTTGTCTAATGTCTATAAGCCATTTTTACCCTATCTATCATAGAAAGATGTTTGTCTCATGTCGAAGTCATTTTTACACTATATATCGTAGAAAGATGTTTGTCTACGAGTGCTTTCGGAGATTCATCATGTTTCATACAGCACTAATCAGACAGACAATTACAATACCAACAATTCCTACCGACTAGACTCAACAACAGCACCGACAACATACAAAGGGTTATCAAACTTTTCAGGCTGTGACCCCCCAAAATAATAATATTTGAACTGGGGACCCCCCACCTTGACAAGCACCTAGTAATTGTAGGCATTACATTTAGTTTGACTCGGTTCCACAGATACAAATTGTGGAAACAGCCGAACTAGAAGCTCACAACGTGTCACACTGCGTCGCATCGTGAGAATGTCATGGGGTATTTTAGGTGCGCTACAAGCTGCACAGTGTACAATTAAAGCTGCACTATGCAACTTTCCTCTTCTACCCTGGATTTGAACCCGGGTCTCCTGCGCAAGTGCTGAAAATGTTACCATTGAGCCAATAGAGCCTGGCAGTTTGTTCAGGGGATAAATCGGATCTTGACCTTCAGGTCAAAATGTGTGTCAAACCAGAAACAGGATGGTGTCATGTCTCATGTCTCACCTAGACACAGGATCTAAATGTCTCAATAGAAGATCAGGGAGACAAAGCACAAACACCCCAATTGTATAAGTTATATTGTATTAACCCACTAAGACCGGGTAAAGCATCTGTGTCGTTTTAAGATTTATTTGGCTATTCAAAAATAGCAGATCTACAAGCTCATAGCACTATGAGTTTGTAGGTCTACTATCTTTGAAAAATCATTAAGATTTGTGCAAATCTTTGAATACATTTTAACCAATACATTTTCAAAACTATTCCGTAACTTTTCCAAAGTATTTTACCCCATTTCCAGGCCTATAGCAATCATATGGTGCAAAAATGAGGCTCTAGTGTTCTATCAATGCCCCAAGACAGACCTGAGCGAAGGCGTCCCGTGACAAAAAGAACAGATCTACATGCCAACAACGTATCTCGGAGCAACTGGTTGTTAGCTTGTAGATCTATTATTTTTGTCACGTGTCCTGTATACATATTAGACACACAGCTTGTGCGCGCACTACATTTTAACATGTTACATATTTCACGTCATGTTGGACATGTTTTCATTAACAAAATCAATAGGCAAAAATGTACTGTATACCCAAACGTTTTTCCAGGCCTGGAAAACGTTTTTTTTTTTTTGTATTCAAAATATTTCCAGGAATTTCATGACCGTGGGAACCCTGGGCCAAATACATATAATTCTGGGGGTCCCTGACATGAAAAAGTTGGAGCATCACTGATATAGCAACATACTTTTAGGATTTGGAAAACAATTTTTAGATATGCATTTGGCCACGGACCCCCCATTACAAAATATGTTGTTCCAGGGACCCCCCACAGAAGCAAAGTTACAAATGTTCGCTTCAAAAAATATATATTCAAAGATTTTCGAAAATAGCACATATACAAGCTCATAGCTACAAGCTTGTAGATCTTAAAACGACCCGCATTGAATGGGCTAACATACTCTACTATAGGCCTTAAAAAAAACGTGACATAGTGCCGCTTTAAGTATAAATCAGATGACTGGTGCAGCATCCTTCCTGACACACGGAGGATCAATTATTTTGTTGCTGTTTGTTCAGCTGTGCAATACTGGTAAGCATCGATGATCCCTGAACCTGATTGGTTCGGACTTTGGAGGGATGTTTACCCTATAGCTTCTGCCTAATGGTAACGGTTTGTATTATCGTTGCTGTCCAGCAGAAATCTCCACGTTTTTTCGTTAATTAATGCCCTACTTCATTACACAAGACTGTCACACAAAAGTAACGAAAATAGCAGATATACAAGCTTATAGATCTACAAATAGCATATCTACAAGCTTATAGATCAGCTTTTTTCACTATTTTTAAACTAATAGAAAAGGAACGTTTTGGACACACCCGACAGCAACGATATGCAAAATAGGAGATGTCATATCTCTAATAATCACATCCCATTTTGTCCACCACTTGCGACACACAGGTCATTGTCATTGAGTAAGCAACATCAAAGAAAGGTACTATAAAAACATTACAGGTGTGAAAGGAATAGAACTGGATGAACAAAACAGGCTGATGTAACAGAGAATTTGATATCTTCCGATGGGAAGAATAGAGATATTACACAGAACACAACAATGTGCTGCTGAGTGAATGACACTTAGGTGAACACTAGCCTCAATCAATACCATTTTTGGTTTTCTGATCCGGTCTGGACTGGACTCTGGAGCGGAAATAACTTTACGTCATCAGCCGGCCGGAGCCCACGACCAGAAGATCCGGCGCCTTGCACCTCCAAAATGATTCCCCTAGTTTAAAATGTGTTTAGTTTGGTATAATCGTTTTGTTTCTCTTGGTATAAAAATCGTTTGGTATATCCATTATTTTATTGTAACTCGTAGCACGACTAGCGAGACTAAACTAATTGATTCGCATTACGTGACGCCATTTTTGTCCCCCTTTTTTCTAAACCGGATGACACAGCTTTAGAATGAATACCAGGCTTTCCTCTGTGGTGGAAAGCCTGGTGAAGCGAGGTTAGGTGAACACTAGCCTCGTTCCCAGCCTTTTCTCATCTCCAAGGAGAAAAGCCTGGTTATTACCTGGTAATTCAGAGCATGTCTATAGGGTGGGACTTCCGTTATATGTACATGTAACGGAATGTAAACAGATCTGTAAAGACTCGCCAGGCTAGGTTGGTGAACACAGACTTTCAAACAGTGACGTATGTGTACTACATCAGTACTTTCAAGTTATCTCCCCTAAAAAGTAATGATGTACATATAATTTTTTTTAAATATATGTTTGATTGAGTAATGTAGATTAAACTAATTCAAAAAAAGATTTTCCACCGATTAAATTAACCAGGAAAGAAATATCCAAAATGGAATGAGAAGCTCTTTCCTCCATTTGTATTAAAAAGGTACACACAAACGTCGACTTTGCACGGCACGCCGTACAGTCTATGGTTGCCATTTCATCAACCTGAATCGTATTTTTTTTTTAAGTCAAGATTTCGCTGTAAACACAGCAAACAAGGAAAATGTCACGGGCCCTGAGGGTTGTGGCTAAAAACCAGGGAATATGGGTTGTAGTTTTCACAAACCACTTGAACCCGAGCATCCCTATTCTGGGCATGTCATAAGGCAAACATTCAGTGAAAATCACAACACATCATGTTGTGATGCGCTGTGAGCTTGTAGATCGGCAATTTCCGGCGAAAGGATTTGGTGTAGAGGGATAAAAGGAGGGGACCAATTAAAGACCATTGGTGGACCCCAGTCAAGGCAGTATATAGGGTTTAAGTTATGGGATTTTACCCCAAGGACATGACTGGAGTAAACTCTTCAGCACAACTTCAGCTGCACTTCAGAGACACGCAGAAGACCGCTCAGGTAACTTAATGACTACACATGGGATGCTACCTGCAGGTGCTACAAGCAAGCACTAGTGGTCACCCTCACTTTACCTATAAACAGTACAGGAGTCTATTCGAATGAGCTGCTCTCAGCACTGCACTGCTGTGTGCTCACCTTCAATTCCCGTTATAAGGTGCCAGCATTTTAGCTCTGTCAGTTAACAGCATGGTCAAACTTCATCTAGAAAGAAACATGTTTTATGCATACTATACGAGTATATTGTATTTGGACAGTCGTGTTTGAATGTTTTTTTTATTCGGTGCTGCTGACATCTTCATCAGGCTCCGATTCATTGGCCCGCAACATATTAGGCCACGGCAGTATTTTAACCATCATACTTAGCAGTTTGGGCAATTTTTTAATGAAAATATACTATATAGGGCGCCTGCTGGCTTAGCTGTCCAGGTGCATACATATAGGCTCTAATGCCTGACAGTGCATTGCGGGTTCGAATCCCGATCTTGACGACCTTTGCTTCATGTCACTCCCCATCTCTCTCTTCCTGTTTCCTGTCTACCTCTGGTACTATCAATAAAAGGCAGAAAAGCCCAAAGATATATTTAAAAATAATATATATATATATATATATATATATATATATATATATATATATATATATATATATATATATATACACAAACACACACACATGAGAACAGGATGGAGAGTTTATGTCATGGATTCCTACAACAACATGGTGGGGGGGAGGGAGGGAATGATGAATGTAAAAATATACAGATGAGATAGACTGACAGACAGCCAATGTATAAAGGTAGTGGTACCACGTAAATCAGTATTATTGGTTTCATCTGTTGTCAGGGTACCGTGACCATGTTGCTTACTGCTGCTTGCCTGAAACCTTTAGTCTTGAGCTGATCTTAAGTCAGCTGAGTGCGAGCTACATTCCTAAAATTTCGAATGTGAGACAGTGCTTGAAATACACCCAGACGACGGTCGGCTGACAACAGAGGGGGGTTGAGTGTTGGGGTAGCCTCTTGTTGTGTGTGTGTGTGTGTGTGTGTGTGTGCGCGCGCGCCCGTGCGTGTCAGTGTGTATTTTCGGCTGTACTGTAGGTGGACCTCCCAGAAGTCATCGAGACGTGTGCTAACTGTGCTTTGCCATCACCTGTCTTAGGTCAAGTTTGGGCCAAGAGCGTACAATTGAGTAGGAGATGGGCTGCTGTGGGGTGGTGGAATTTTCCACACAGAGAACGAATGATGTGGTTGTTGCGACCATGATGCAGTGACAGCGGTTCATTTGAGAAGTAAATCTTTTCACTGCCGAGTCACACCGACACCTGCCGCTGCTGTCAGCCGACTTGGACTATTCTAGATGTTATCAAGGCTGCACAAGGCGAGAGGATTCGCACTACACGTGTGAAATCTGAAAATTCCTGTAATACTGTTTGTGCGTACATTACATTCTATTTCTGAACTCACAGGAAATATTCAAAAAGGTGCCTGGAGGTTGCTTATGTGGCATCGCCAACACAAGTCTGAGGATGTACAACAGGGGTCGGCAACGGCAACCTTTTTGACATGAAGTGCCATGTTTTCATTTTCTTGGTAGTCAGTGTGCCTTATCAATATTAAGCTTAATTATGACACCACATCAAAATGTAATATTTCCAACTGCGTTTGATTGTCCATAGGCTATACATAACCTTTTATTTTAGAAATATTTATTTCACATCAGGATGTGATGATCATTAGACTGATAAGACAGGGCAATAACCCACCCATCTCCCAGACTCCCTCCCCAGTTAGAGTTAGGAGTTTGAATGAATGTAGAATTATGTACAGGACGTAATTTGTATATAGATGTGGGAGGGACTTAAATTAACTGACTGATCTGAACCTCTCCTGTGCCAATGTTGGTACCCGTGCCTAAGGTTGCCTACCTGACGTACACCATAGCGAGTTCTGTCCATGTCCATGAGAGAGAGACCGGCATCTAACCAAACGTTTGTATTGCCCTGTATCCTTCAATGGCAAATGCTTGGAAAGCCATTATTATTGTGCTAAGTGCATTCATTCTTTAACAAGAATTGCCCATTAACACATTAACCGCCAAGACCGTAGTCCTACGGGCCGTTAAATCCAACTGTTAAGCGCCGAGACCGTAGCCCTACGGGCTGTGGTGCTTTTTCCTTTTTTTCGATTTTTTTTTTTTTCAATTTTCCAGGGGGACCATTTTCAGTGTAACACCACCCGAAATCGACCGGAAGTGCGATCACGTTTTTTGTTTCCCGTCTGCCTTCATTCTAAGTCGTACACAAAAAGCCCTGTAAAACCTGTACAGGGACATGTAGTTTTTCATCCTCGCATTTCCCATGTTAACATAAACGATCAGAACTCAAACATGGCGGCTCCGTTTGACACGCGGTCTCGACGAGTAGACACCAGGACATGTGCCCGTTGTTTACAAACAATGGATCGGGCAATCTAAAGGATTTTAACGGGGCCTATGGCGACCTGAAAAAAACAAAAAACAACAATAAAACCTTGGCACTGGTGAGTACATTATGAGATTAGCCCTTGGCGGTGGATGTGTTAATAAAGAGTTCCCGTACAATTGTTGCTCTATCATTTCCGAGTGGCAGTGACAACTTACTGTCTCATCTCGGGTGCTTCTAGTCTAGACACATGCAGAAAAATGTACGTGTTTAACCCATCTTGGCAGGCCTTGCCCATGCAAGATGACAAGTGGGAGCTGTAATTATGTCGCTTTCAGGATAACTGGGGACTGGGAACTTTCTGGCTGCTGAGCAAGAGAGAAAAACAAGGATTTTATTTTGGAAGTTAAAACCACGTTAATTGCTATATTACACACAGTGTAATTAGGAATTTGTGTCTTCACGTTTAAGACAAAGACATGGACACGTTTCACCAGTTCTGTGACTTAGTGCCTTGCTCAAGGACACGTCGTTGGGATGGATACAGTGGCTGCAGCAGCGGCAAGACCTACAGCTGATCAGGGACAGAAGGATCTGATCGTATCTATTGGCTGCCGTCAACAGAACCTGGTTTGGGTTGTTGAAATGCATGCGTTTAGATCTGGATGGTATTTTACGATTGCTAATCTAACAGCAGAGTAACATTTACGACTGTACATTTTGCAGACCTGTAATCTAAACCCTGGAGATCCTGCAACTTAACACATTGCATGCCAGTCGCGTAGATCTACGCGAACCTATTTAAAGCCGCAGCGTGCCAGTCGCGTAGATCTACGCGAACCGCCGATTCCCATGTTAAGTGCCCCAGGTGCACTTTCCGAATTTTTTTGATCCATTTACGTTTCCGGTTTCCGGTCGGAAACGGAATTATTCGGGTTCCGTTTTTTTCGATCGTATCCGCTTCCTGTCTGGGATCCTGTTTAAAACTCGATTTTCTCTGGTTGTTGTTTTTCTCCTCGCTGATCACTGTTTACCGTTGATCGGCTGTAGCTTCAAGATGGCGGCACGGATTTGGAAACTGTTTTCGCTCGCCGTTTCTCACGGATCCGCTGTGTGTTTAGAACCAAATGAACGCGCACTTTTAACTTATTTAGCGAGGTCTGTGGCGACATGAAAAAAACTAAAAAACAACAATAAAACGCTGGCACTGGTGAGTACATTATGAGATTAAACTCTGGCATGGAATGTGTTAATGTTGGACAATTAGAAACACAGAAAGCCCTTAAGTGACTGCAGCTGCAGACACCACAGAAAGCCCCACAGAGCGTGCAAGGTTATACCTGGGAAATGTAGTCGAACACCAGGCTGGGCTCGTAGTGAGACTTGTAGTCCAGCTCTGTAACGTCAGCGTGGTGGAAGGGACCCAGGTGGTGGTTGCCGTGGTGATGGTGGTTGCCGTGGTGATGCTCGGACTTGATGTAGTCGAGGCCGGTGATCTCCATCTTGATCTGGTCGTGGCACAGCTCGGCGGTGGACAGGGGCTGGATCTCCGACAGGTCCACGGTCTGGATGGGCTCCAGGTCCGTGTCGTCCAGGCCCGGCTCCCTCTTCACGCACGGCAGCATCACCAGCGGCTCGGCGATCTCGGCCGCCAGGGAGCCGAGGGTGGGCGTGGGGCAGCCGGACGACAGGAGGGCCAGGTCGTCGTCGTCGTCGTCGTCCTCGTCGTCGTCCTCCTCGTCATCGTCCTCGTCGTCGTCCTCGTCGTCGTCCTCGTCGGAGGTGGCACTGTCGGAGCAGTCGAGCAGCTGGAGGGAGGGGTCATGGGGCGTGGACGGAGAGCTGCAATCGGACGCCAGCGGATGAGCCAGGCTGAGGCTCAGACACTCTGTGTCTAAGTCTGTCATGGCAGGCGGAATGTGGTGCTGGCAGTGATGGCGGTGGCAGGAGTTTATCTCCTCCTCCTCTTCCTTCCCCCTAATTTAACACTAGAATTCTCCCTTCCCTCCTTCTCCTACTTGGGGACAGGAACAAGTCTTTTAAGGGCCTTCTTCTTCTCCTCTATCTCCCCTCCTAATCTAATACTGGGAATGTGGCAGTGTGAACAGTGTTCTATTGGTCCTTCTGTGTTTAGCGCAGTCTGGGCTGAGCTTTGGTTCTCCTTCCCCTCTCTTTCTTGCCGCCGCCTCCTCCTCCTCTGTTGGCTGGGGTCTGGTGGAGTCTACCTGATGGTGCACCTGGGTGGGCTCGGCCCCACAGGGATCCAACGGCGGGACGCGATGGGGTAACCTCTGCCGTCACCAGCGACACCTGAGAAACAGACAAAGTGAGGAAAGGGGGGAGAGGAAGAGATGCCATTATGGAGAGATGGATGGGGGGGGTGTTAGAAAGAGAAAAGACAAAAGTTATAGAGGGAGAGATGTTTCAAAATTATACATGGACAGATAGAACATGAAAAGTAGTAAAGATGTGGAGAGGTGTGGAAGGATAGGTACATTTCACAACATTTCTTACTGGGTTGATATCAACATGAAGACAAGAAGTTTTCATTTCAAAGTTCACACGATAGTATGACCTCCTGATTTTCATAATAAACTCATAATAAACTCAAATATAAATGACTATTTTAGCTGTTAGGCAATACCTAAATTATCCCATATAAAAACATACTGACAAAAACAAATAGACAAGCCTGCACCAAAGTAACCTATATAGTAGTATCCATGTTCAGTAACAATACAAAAAATATACAGTAATGAGATTATATATATATATATATATATATATATATATATATATATATATATATATATATATATACATATATACATATATATATATACATATATACATATATACATATATACATACATACACACACATGTACACACGTCAAAACAAGAAAGCTTTCCAAACACATAAACAAAAAACATGTATAATAACGGCATGCACGATCATCCCACTCTTTTGAACAAATCAATTCAACGTATAAAGTATAAATTGCCATTGAATGTCTCTCCATCATTACAAAAGCCCCATTGTCCCTGACAGGGCCTGTCTGTCTGTCTGCACACTGCAGCTCAGGAAAAGTTTGCAGGAAGCTTGTTTTAACAGACCTAACGTCAAGGCACCACATGTCTGACAAAAAAATAAATAAAAAAAGCACACTTTTCAAATGAACAGTAAAGTCACTGCAAAATAGACATAAGAGTCTCGAAACCCCAAATAAGACACCGTCCTGGGGATTGAGCGTCAGGGTAATATAAAAACATAAAGTTATGGCTAATGCATACCTGTCGACTATTAGCCCAGGTAGCAGAGCCTCAAGTCGCAGATTTTGTCTTTCTGGTGTTAATGTTTTCAAAGCTAAAGGATGCGTTTGACCACAGGAGGACACCGTGCTCCTCCAGGAGCCATGAGGAGGTGTTGTGACTCTCTGACAAGTCTTTTTTAAAAACGAGCAATGGAGATGAAAAGGGAGAGGAGAGAGAGCAGGGAAATGCGTGCAATTCTCTAGCCTGCTCTTCTGGTATACAAAGACAGGGCAAGGTGCCATGTCTGTGCTAGCAGTGCTAGCACCCAGTGGCCATCTTGTTTTATCACACAGTAACCCAACGGTCGGCTGGTTTCTCACAACACGGCCACCGCCAAGGAGACGTCGGGTGACGTCACACAACTAAAGTACAGTGTTCTGAGCGGGAGGTCTTCAGAGTCCAGTGAGAGCTTAACTACAGGCTACTGCTGGTACGCACGCACACTTCCGCTTGTTTGTGACATCACCGACCCATCCTTGGTAATCTTGATCGGCTGCTGCTCGCTCAGCTAACGCAGTTAGCGTTAGCATGGAGGCTAGCAGCAGCAGCTAGCAGCAGCTGAGCTCAGTGGCATGCAGAGCAGAGAAGGAGAGAGAGAGAGAGAGAGAGAGAGAGAAAGTGAGAGTGAAGAGGAAAAGTAGCCTCTTCCTTCTACCTGCCTGCGTCGCGCGCACTGTCCGTGCACGAGGCGAGCAGTGATGCTGACAACACAACGCTTCGTCCAGACAAAAGAAACTAAACAAAAAGTGTGTCACATTATGATGATGAAGCGTGCAGAGTGTACTCACTGCAGCGAGCGATGCACATTCACGTTAAAAGCAGGAACCCGCCGGGCTGCAGACAGACAGACAGACAGACACCCATCACACACACACACACTCAGACAGACAGATCAATAACGACGGTTACCTGCGGTCTGAACGGTTCATGGATGCGGGGGGGGGGGGGCTCGGTTCGGTTCGGTTCGGCTCAGTGTCGCCGCTTGTTCTATCGTCACAGTTGCCCGACTTCAAACTCCACCGGACCCGCCACGTCCACCACGCAACCCGCTGCCTCTCTCTTTCTCTCTCTCTCTCTCCTCCCCTCCTTCTTTCTATCATTGACTCATTCCGTTTCACTCCCTCCCTCCCTCCCTCACTCTCTTCTGCTGCTGCCTGCCTGTACAGTGTTGTACTCTACTACTACACTATGATGCTGTCTGTGATGTGTGTGTACACACACACACACACACACACACACACACACACACACACACACACACACACACAGGATGGATGGTGTTACAAATGATTAGAATAATTTGTAACAACATCCATCCTCGATAAGTGTGTGTGTGTGTGCGTGTGTGTGTGTGTGTGTGTGTGTGTGTGTGTGTGTGTGTGTGTGTGTGTGTGTGTGTGTGTGTGTGTGTGTGTGAGAGAGAGATGTGCTGAGATGCTCTGAGTGAGTGAGAGTGATGCTCTGATTCACATCACTGAGTCAGTTGTAACACCACCAGACACCATCATTCTCAATGTTTTGTATTGTTACAGAGCAGGCCCCCCTGCGGAGCCCCCTTTGCTGTGTTTAACAATAGCAGCAGGGGGTCAGTGCGGTCAAGAAGCAATTAGGCATTCATCATCATCATAATAGAGCATATATACTATGACTAATTAAACGGTAATAATCTGAATATTGATTGGTCTGCTGTCAAGTGCATTGTATTTAATATGTTCTAGAGGTATAGTGTGTGTGGTCAGTGGTCACATAATATCTAGTCTATGACCTATTCTAGTCTGCCATATTAAGATAATTAGGCTATAATGGCTGTGGGCTGTGAATAGCCCACTTGTGTTGGGATAATGGGATCGTGTTCAAACGCCATTCCGTTTTTTATGTGTTAAGCCACTGCGGAATTGTGTCATATAGTCATACAAGTCACATAATATTAAGGCGGCACTATGTAACTTTTTTATTTATTAATACAATGTCGTTTTGTCCAATCTGTATGGTAGAGTATGAGAATACAATATAACTTATACAATTGGGGTGGTTGTATTTGGTCTCCCTGCTCTTCTATTGAGACATTTAGATTGTGTCAAAGGTCACATCTCACCTAGACACAGGATCTGACACAAATTCTGACCTGATGGTCAAGATTCAACTTATCCCATGATCAAGCAGGCAGGCTCCATTAGCTCAATGGTAAAGCAAAATCAGCACTTGTGCAGGAAACTGGGTTCAAATCCGGGGTAGAAGAGGAAAGTTACGTAATGCAGCTTTTAATGTAAGTGCCCTACAGCACTATTTGAAATGGGTTTCAGTAACCTTTTACAGAACCCAATACCCAATTGGCAGCGTTAGTGCCATGTTCAAACCTTTGAACTAGTAGGCTACTACACAGGATGTGACTCATGAATGCATGCCAGAAATATGCCAGTGACATATAGTACACTACAATATATACATGCTGGCGTACACAGAATGTCAAAATGAAACAGCTGGTATTTTATTCAGTGCTGGCAGGAACGGTAAGGCACACCAAGGGTTTGGTGAGGTGCTGACCTTCGAGAACAATCTTACAAAGGAGAGGAAAAAGTCCCACACTCCGGCTCCATATGCATAATGTCGTTTATTTGACGTTTCAGCCCTTATAGGCCTTCCTCAGAATCGACAAAAAAATTGTGTTGATTCTGAGGAATTTGATTCAGTGCTGCCAGAAACCTTTCAACAAAGTGAATCCAAAATCTATTTTTTTCTAATTGTCCATGAAGCTGCCTTATTGTGCATCACTGACCTATGGGACCACAACTGTCCCTGTTCTCCATATATGGATGTGGTGTTATTACTAGTAAATACAGATTTATTAAGTGAGAGGTGGTACATAACTGTAATTTGCTGCTTTGGGACAGTTTAGGACAACTTTGGGTGTGTTACATAATTTTTATTGATTGGTTGGTGGTTGATTGATTTGTATTAACAAAACACATATGAATTTTCTTTTTTGCATACCGAAAAAAAAATCAATCAATAATAAATACATTTACCATATTGGGGCTGGGTCCTTGCCAGCCGCCAGCCCGAGTTCTGGTCCAACGTGGGGCCCTTTGCTGCTCGTCTCCCCCCAATCCCTCTATCCTGCCATTTCCTCTCTCTCTCTGCTACATTTAATAGCGGTTCCAGGGTCATACTGGCTAAAACTAAACGTGCAAGGCCCATAGCCTAGAGCAATTTATTTATTAATACTTTCAACAAGGCCCCCCTATTTTGGGCATAATAAATTAATAAAAAATAAATAAATAAAAAAATAAGCTCTATAAATTCACAACGTGCCACATTGTGATGTATATTCTTTTCCAATCCAAATCGAAACCACAACCAAAATAATCGATTTATGTATTTAAGTAAAACACAAACTTGTCACTATAACAGAAGGCAGTCATTACCACTGTGCTCAGGTGGCGCAGTGGTGAAGTCCCTGCCCACCACTACTACTACGGAGGCTGTGGGTTCGAATCCACCGTGGTACGACCGGCTTTGTCGGGCGTCTACGCAAACACAATTGGCCCGTGTTCGGGGGAGAGCAGCCGGGCGGGGAGGGTGATATTGGTCATTCATTGCATATCCTATACAGGCTCTGGGGTGGCACCTGTCAGCAGGGAGTGTTGGTTGGGAGGAGTAGCACAAAGGCTCAACGTCCTCCCGGTGGAGGCTCCTCACTGGCAGTTGAGTCAGTAGGATACAACACAGTAATGTGTGTGGGGAGGAATTAATTGTCATAACGACTAAATTGGGGGGGGAAACTGCTCAGAATTTGGTATAAGTCATCATATGGCTGCAATGAGAACATTAGGCCTACTACATAATGGCCTGTATCAAAAGTGAATAAATTACACTTAGAAAAAAATAAAGATGATGAAACCATATAAGCTATATATTTTATGCATTAATTACTGAAGTAATTATTCAATTAAGAATAAATCTGAGAATGAGAAAAATCTCTTAAAGCTGGCAACTAAAGCCTGCTTTATACTTAGTTGCATGCTGGTGTTGCATGCGGTAAATAGCAGATATACAAGCTCACGACGAGTCACATTTGTGATGCGTTGTGAGCTTTTATATCAGCTATTTACTGAGCACGAAACTGGCACGCAACTTAGTGTAACTGAGGCTTAAGGAGAAACTCTCAGCCTTAAATCAAGTGGATTCAGGATTTCCTTTTGGTCAGAGGCAGAGTGAAGACCAAGTGAAATTGCTGGCGACACCAAGACCACCAAATTGTGGTCAAGACAAAGACCCATCTTGAGTACTACAGCCGTACTGACTGAACATGTTATTCTTAAAATGTGATATCAGTGTGCAGTCAAAAGGAAAGGCTGCGACATCTTAAGACTGGTACATACTCAAAGGAGTATGTACCAGCCAGGCTTTTAGAATAAAGTAATGCCACAAGACACATAGAAAACAGACAATTGGGAAGTTGTTAACATTTATTGGTTTATTTGACTAACATTTAAAGTACCCAGTCTCAACTTCTAAAACAGGTAAGAAAAAAACATCACCATTTGCCTACATAATAATCATATTATCATGACAGTTTTAACTTGGCATGAATGACATTCAGACTTGCACTCATGTTCTCAACATGGGGCGGCACAAGGGAAGAAGACTCATGGCTGGACACCATTCCTATTTAAGATAGTCCATTCCGGACATGCAACTACTGAGCGAGTAAACAAAATAATTCCACTGTGAGAAGAGTAGCTCACATTTACAGGAGCATCCATTCGTCACGGTGCTTCTGGTGTAAGCATTTGGCAATAAACTAACAATCAACATGACTTCTGTTACAAAAAGGTCAAGGGTTAAACGTTAAAGCATTACAAAATATATATTTGTTTTTCTTTTTAATTTTACTATAGGACTCTTAGATCCAGAAAGTACTTCTAAAAGCAAAAATAAATGTGGTGAAATCTACGGTGTTTTCTGGAATGGACTGACAGAAAAGTAGAATGGACCCAGCCTTGATCAGAGATTCAGAGGTCAGAGACCAAGCTAGGCCCTTAGAATTTGGCAGGTCTAGCTTAGTTTAAGAGTCCCAAATTACAAAAAGGGCATATTTCAGAAAAAACAAGATTAATAAAAAAAAATGAAATAAAACACTTTAGACTTTATGGTAATTAAATTCACCAGTATCACAACTGGAGTAGAAATAAATAAAAATAATTCTGGATTTGAATATAATCATTCAACACGGTTCCCTGTGTCAGTAGGAAAAAAGAAAAATCCCTTTAATTCCCTCATTCGTAATTTGTATAAGGTGACAGATCATCCCTATTCTGATCATTTTCAAACCTCTGACATCGTTTTGGGAGGAGGCTGGAGTACTCTGGGAACCACACAACCACTTTTCAGGAAACTGCCAAAAAGAGAGACAAAATAAAAATAAAATAAAACGTATCATGGGAATCTTGATGTGTCTGGTGATGTTTGAACCACTACTAAAGCAATGTCGGTTTCACATGCTTTGTGATTCATTTCGTGACCGTTTTCTTGAATGTCCTCCAACATGGTGAGAGCATGAAGAGAAAAGCACCTGGTTAATTCAATACAGATTCAGCAGAATCAAGGAGCACAATCCACTTCACCATCTTTTCCCCTTCAGCTACACCTCTACTGTCCTAACTTTAGTGGATGTACAGGAAAATCGTTTTCATACATCTGATATGTTTGTCCAGTGTAGTGTTTCGTCTGTATGACTTCACTGATACTCATGGCTCTGTTCCATATATATATATAACAATCGTTAATTCCCTTTTTCTGCTTCACTTGAAGGAAGAATTTGATCTTAATTTCACCAACGTGCTAAGTAATTAAGGCTTGATTACACAAAAAAAAGTTTAATAAAAAAGTAATTCAACAAGATTGTAAACATGATTGGCTCTGTAGTCATCTGTAACAATTCATTATTGTTGTTACGACAATCACCTGGTCTCTGGTGGTTACTGGATCCCTTTCCTTACCAATATATAATACAATAGCCTAATGTCACACTAAACTACTATTAACTGTTTGATCCTGGCGACTGTACTATTCTAACCAAGTGCTTTTCTCTTCTTTATGGCTTTTTTTGACCGAGGACTTGACAACAGGTAACATACACTGCCGTTGTTCAGGGGGAGTATTCTCATGTTCGAAATTCGACTGAATGTCCTATACATGCCTTGTAGCCCGTTCATTTTCCAAAGCGCTTGGTTATGGAAAATGTATTGGTACTGTAAATAAGAACTTTGTGTTCCAACAGTCAAGACCATTTGGGCCTTTTGAAACCAGCTAAAACAACATGCTTTTGAAATATGATTTCTTTCCTTGTCTCTTGTATAATATAAGCCAAGACCCGCCTGTCCAACAAAAACAAAAAACTCTACATGTCAGGTAGTCAAATAACAATGACTTAAAAAAACTATTGAGGTAATGAGGTCTGTGTGTCACATATAACAACCGTTTAAAAAAACGACAAAATGAGGTATTGTGTGGATTGGTAGAGTTGACAGAGGGATGGAAAGTGCAATACATTGGAGTAAAGACACAGTCAGTACAGTACTTAAAAACAAAACAAAAGAGGAACAAAAAAATAATGCAGGTTCACACTTGGCATTTGCAGAAAAGCGGTTGGGTAATTCACATATAATGCAAAGCAGAGACTGAAGCGGAATACATTTTATAGTTGCTGCAGTTGGAGGGTTAAGCGTTCGGATGGCTGAATGTCGGGGGGGGGGGGGGGGGGGGACATTATCAGTGAACGAAACCAGACCCTGCCAAGATATGCTATGTGTTTTTTTAAGGCATCTTGAGGATAATCCGGTGTGTAACATGTTGAATCAAACATACCAAAATGTTAGGTTTTCTTTTGCTATTTTGTCCAGATTGTCTGATCGTCTGTAAAGCAGTCTCAGATGTAGAGCAGCCCTGGTTTGGTTTACTACCGTGCAGGATGGTCATGGTACTTCTGAATCAGATTTCTATTTTCTAGCCAAAGGCGGTGTGTGCACATGTGTGCACACATCCTTATTACTGTATGTGAGTTTTAGCCAACATTGTGTCTCTCAGAACGCCGCCCCCCCCCACCTAATACAATCCATCATGGCTCTAATGCCCGATTTATACTCATGTGCCGCGTGAAGAGAGCTGATTTACAAGCTCACAACGTGCCGCAGTGTGACATGTTGTGAGCTTGTAGATCTGCTGTGTTCGGCGCGCGACAACAGCGTGCAACCAAGTATAAATCGGGCGTAATAGTTGCGAGTGCTTTCTCATGGTCTACAATGTTGAATAAGAGGCTAATGTTATCATGCAACAAACATCTACAGCCAGGAAGCAGAGATTCATCTAATATTGCTTGGCGACAAAGTTCAGTTCCAGTAAGGACATATGGAATCGCTGGACCCTAGAGAGAGACATAAGTTCCACAACTCTTAAAAAGTTCTAGAGCATTCTATCACGAAGACATTCTGCCTTTCACAGTAACCAGCAGCCTAATCAGAGATCCAACCGATTGTGCATGCTGAAGCATTGTAGAGCAATATGAGCATTTCAATAAAAGTCAAGATGACAATGTGTTTTCTGTTCTATCTATGTATGTTATGTATCCATCCCACCCTTCTTTTAGCCCAAAAGTCATAGAAAATGATGCCAAAGTTATTTACAAAATACAAGTCACCTCTGAGACTCAGGCAATAAAACATAGAAAATACTGACATTTAAAGAGAGAGCGAAAAGCTAGCTTCACCAATGTGTGAATGCAAATGCTGGGCGAGAAGGTGACGTAACGCATCTACCCGATATGAATTTACATGTTTTGAAAAGTAGACGAGATGTCACCTACATATTTGTCATTCAGCACCGCTCAGGGTTCGCATAATTACAGGCATATGCTAATTTGTATTGAAGAGGTGCGGTGGTGCCTGTACTGAAGCCAGTGATTTTCTCAAGAATAAAGAGCACTTATTGTCTAGACTGCAGAGCTTGTCCACTCTAGTCCAGGTGACCCACATTGGGTTTAATTCTAGCTGTCTAATCAGGGGCCGTGTCGACCTTAGACATCAGGTGAATGCAACTAACTACAGCGTAGCTGGCAGAAGAGAACATATTTATTTAGTCATCTATGGGCCCACACTAGGACCGGAGGTTAAAAGAACCACTGGCTTAGAGGGGCGTAGCTATTTTCTTTTTCCAATGGAAAGTAGGCGCAGTTCAACGTGACAAGTCTTCTAAAACCTAGAATGATTTCACACAGTCGTATCCAGTTCCTTGTCACCTGAACATGGAATTAAAAAAATCTGAATCAACTGGTTCACGTATAACCACATCGATGACACTTTACGTGCCACACAGCACCGACCACAATTACAATCAACAACTAAATGATCTTCCATCGCACAAGATCAGGCTACTACGATGAACTCAAATTCCGGCGACTTCATCGTTATATTAACTGCCAAATTACTTCATAGAACAGAAAAGAGACTGTTCACTACACCTGCCCAAAGTGTATGGTAGAATAGATGTAACTCCTACACCTGCCCAAGGTATATGGTAGAATAGATGAGACTCCTCAGGTGCAATAGATTCACCATTTGGCTGGTGTTCATGTCACGCAGTGAACCGTCTACCAATGCAGCTGAGGTTGAAGGTTTGGGGAGCTAGGGAGCTAGGCTAAGCTTGAATAGATTTGGGTTGAGGTTTAGAGATTTCAAAGGTAGAACCTACAGCGTGAATGTGAGGAATTGACCGAAGAGACAGCGATACGAGACAATGACTTCATGTAATGAAAGAATGTCGGTGTCAAGTGAGACCTTTAACCGCACGAACCCTAGAGTCCCAATTTTGGGGCGTGTCATAATCAGGCAAACATTCTGCAAAAATAGCAGATCTACAAGCTCACGTCATGACACATTGTGAGCTTGTAGATCGGCCATTTCTGCCGACGATAGTTGTCTGTACTTGGAGGGGACCTGCCAGTACAGACCCCTGCGGAACCCGGTTCTGTTCTGTTTTTAACTGTATATTGTTGGTTCCCAAACCACATGCTGCAATGTACCCAAAAGGACCATGTAACCATAATTAATACAATGGTAATATCTGACCTGAACGCAACAAGAACCACAGCTACAAATTCACAGGTAAAGTTTTGAGGTAACGTAGAAGCACTAATTACAGCCCAATGTGTAATGTAGGCAAATCGTTTATTGACTAATGGTGAGAGCACCCCTTAAATCACAAGAATAAGGGACACCAAATTGAAAGCAGTTAACAATAAACTACCAGCACTGTCCCCTTGAGCAAGGCACTAACTCCAGTGTAGCAGCCCGCAGCAGCAGCTCATGGTTACACCAGGCATTTATTTTCTCAGGTGGGAACCTGCAGCTATTATGAACATTAGGTCGATGCTGAATAATAGCCGGTATGCTCAGCAAAAACCTTTTACTGGATGAATAAATGTTAACAAATTATCCACATTGATTTTGTATTATTTCTTTTGCCCCAGTTATAAATCCCAAGCTACATTGACTCAAAATGTTGCCGGTGTATTATTGACTTAAGAAACACCATCAATATTTGGAGAGTAGATAGCAGAGCGCCATGGCAGCGCTGTAAACACACAGGAGTGCAGGGTGTTCATACGTTATGTGTCTGGCTTTCACAAAAGCTCTTCGGTCATTGTTTCTTTGTAGTTATTATTTAAATGAGTTTCACACCACTTTCATTATCCATTGTATAAGTTCACAAATACGAGGGTATCATTGATAAATAATATCAATGTCTGAAGCACATACACTTTCCCCAAGTGGACAACAGCCGGGTTGACATGGAAAACATTGTAAAATAATGTAGATGGGCAATTCTGTCTTCAATTGCACAATTGTCCTTTTGTTTAGCAAAAAAACTACTTTATCTCGAGACTTTTGGAAAACCAGACTAGTTTAGTTTGGATGCCTTTAAAAGTTTGGACTGACCTGACACTGTGTACTAAATACACAACTTTATCAAATGTAGGTGTAATTTATAGGGCCATTAAACTATTAATAAAAGGAAGAGAGGGTGTTTCGTCTGGTTCAGTGAGATTCCTCAAACGTAATTACTAGGGTTGGGTTCCAGTCCTGCATGTCCATGTGATTCATTGCTTTGTGGAATTCAATTCAATAACGCATGATAGTTTCTTGTTGGTTCCAAGCATCAAAGGGACTGGGAGAAAAACTGGCCTGTTTGAACCCAACCCAAACAGAGCATTGGTATGGTGTAAAGGTGACAATGATTACACAATTGTTTAAACCTACGGTCCAGATATGATTTTGTCATGAGGTAAACCACGGTCTGGGGCTGAGCTGTGGGGTTTCCTACCCAGTGAAACAGGGGTATAGGCAGTGAGGGCCCTATCTTAAACGCCGCCTTAGCCCTTATGCCTAAACATTTTTGATTTAAAATGTTCTTAAAAATAGTAAAACATGCTTACAAGTTTAGGCATGAGGGGCAAGGTGGCGCGCAACTACCCACTACCAGTGAAACTGGGGTAGAGGCTGTGGGGTTTACTACCCTGTGAAGCAAGGGCAGAGGAAAGGGGGGGGGGTCATCTTGTTTTAATGTCTGGTGAATTATCCACACAGGGCTCCCCACATGTGCCTCTTATTTCAATAGCTAATAGAATCTCTGTTCTGGCCGTTGAGCTTCATTGGTTCTAATGAGATTCCTTGCGGGGGTTGTGAGGGAGATGATAAAAGTAGGACACACTCTCACCTCTCAGGGTGCTTCCCTAAAACATTGCCATGGTGGTGAATGTATACACATGTTCACATACAATACACGCACGCACGCACGCACGCACGCAGTATTTCTTGCCTGCTTGCTACAAAGTCCATGTTTTGTGTTGCCACAAGCTGTAGAAGAGTCTACAGAGAGGCACACACGATCTGAAAATCAAGGAAGACACTACAATACAAAAAATAAAATCATAGAGCCTGGATGAAATAGCAGGCCTTTGAAATAGAAATCGACTGACTGACAGTGACAGACAGGCTTTCCATGAGTGGAAAAACAACAAAAACCAGCATGACATAATTTTGTCAGCATCTTAGAGACTTCCATTTCACCAATCCCACCTCTAAACGCTTCCTGTTCTGGAATGGCCCCTCCCCTTCCTGTTCTAGCCCCTTCCCTCAACAGTGTCCAATCATGGAGAAGCAGAGCTGCCCATATAAGGCAGGCTCTAAAGTCATCCAGAGATGCAAAAACAAAACAACCCTACATTACCACGGTACTGACGGTAGTATTGCTGCACTTCCTGGGTCACGTGACCTAAAAGTCTTGCATCGTAATCATCGATCCGATGATTTCCTCTTCCTCAACTTGCTTCCGTTTGCCTGACCTTCGGAAACTATCTCTTCAGAGTACCGGCATTGTGTGTGAAATGAGGAAATGGGAATTGCCTAAAGCCTATACAGTAGCAGTTATGATGATAGCAGGTTGTCAAAGACAGAGTGAATCTACAGTATGTTGACTACTGTCCATCATTGGTGTCTCGCTGAAAGAAGCCAGGCTTGATAAAGAAAAAGCATGCCGTTTAAGTGCCTATAGCTAAACCCTTGGTCACGCTATTCGATCTGGATCAGGATGCTTTTGGCTTCGGCATTGGATAATTGTTTGTTTACATTCCAAATATCTCAACTCCTAAACCAGACCAACCTGTTGAGCGTGGTCCCATGTTGATGATATCATCATCACCACTAGCAAAACAAACCACCCGAACATTTCAGGTGTCGTGCCTCGACGGTCCGCCTCTGTCACTTCAAACCGTCCAGCAGATCTGTACGTGTGAGGGTTCTAAATGTAACAAAAGACACATAGCTGTGTTTGTGGAGGAGGTATTCGTGTTGAGATGAAAGTAGAATACTGAGGGGAGAGTGACAGGTAGTAGTTGATAGCGAGCTGACTAAGCAAAGGAAAGAGGAATAAAAAGTAAAAGAGAAAAACCCCATCATTCTGGTTGGCGATGTGCATCGAAGAGGAGACCAAATAACCCATTTCAATCCGTGAACGCGTCTGTGTCATTTTAGATTTCTTTGGATATAAAAAATTTGCAGATATACAAGCTCATAGTGCGGCACCGAGTGCCGCGCTATGAGCATGTAGATCTGTTATTTTTTTTAAATGGTGATTTTTTTTTGCAAATCTTTGAATATATATTTTTTATGTTCTGCTTCTGGTGGGGGTCCCTGGGACAAAATATTTTGAGATGGGGGTCCGCGGCCAAATACATATCATTTTGGGTGGGCCTTGACATGAAAAAGTTTGAGAACCACTGATATTCTAGCAACCTAAGTTTCTTTTTTTTACTGATTTAGAAGACTTTTGTAGAATCCCCCAAAGATTTGAGTTAAAATGTTCACTTTAAAAATATATATATATTTTCAAAGATTTGTACAAATTTTCTAGATAAAAAAAAAAAAAAAAAGATCTACATGCTACACCGAGTGCCGCGCTATAAGCTTGTAGATCTGCTATTTTTGAAAAGGCCAAAGTATAAAATAATGGTTATGGCTAAAATGTAAAATGACACAGTATGCGTTCCGTATTGAATGGGATAATGTCTTCCTTCCGCCTTGTCATTTCAATTGCTCTCTAAACCCTGGCTCATACTGGGCATCGTTCTCCTTTTTCTCTTTCATTCCGTTTGTTATTCTTCTGTTCTCCCTCTTTCTCCAGACTTAACGTTTGATCAGTCCCTTCTGAAGTTATACAACAATATAAAAATGCAAAGGTAGAAACGGTCTAACAAACAAAAAAAAAGGTTCACATTCAATGAATCCTTAAAAAAAAACGCCACTGATGCACGTTGAGCAGTTCAGTTCAGTTTTGTTTGTTTTTGTTTGTTTTTGTGTTTTTTCTTGTCTGTACAAGGCTCTGGGGTCCGATCGCCGGTTGGGCACAGAGGAAACGATGCCCCATCGTCCATGTAAAACAACTAAAATAAAAAGCAGAAAAATCCCCGTGACGACAATCCAAAAATGTAAAAATACGAAGAAAATGCACTTGACAATAATCCAAAACATGTAAAAAAGAAAGAAAAAAAGAGAGAGAGAGAGAAGTCTGTTCCTTTTGAGAAAATCATAAAGGCCACTTAAAAACAAGGTCAAAATGAAATTGGTAGAAAATAAACAAGGTCACTTCATTGGTAAGTGACCACTTCGACTACATTGCTAGGTCCATGCTGTACAGATTTATACAATTAAAAGAGACTACAAAAACTACAACTACAAAACTACGATCCCAGGGCAGGGAAGAAAAGAAAATCCACCGGCCACAGAGGCTGCTGCTACATCCCCCAAAATTCACCAGCCGCTTTTGTTTTTCTACCAGCCAACTAGATTTTTAGAGCCAAAAATGATGGCTGGTCTCCCTCTTATGTGACTGGTAGTGGGGAGGATATTCCCCTGCATTTGTCTGGCGTTAATTTCCCTCCCTAATCCTTTTTGAACTGGGTTGCTGTAGAGATTCATTGACATCCAGGTGGAGATTTTAAAGGAGTGAAAACAGTTCTGTACAGCAGGATGGTGTAATTAGTCCAGTCTGCCCAGAGAGGGCTGTGTATGTGCGTATGTGTGTTTGTGTGCGTCTGTTCTAACTTCTGTCTCGTTGAGTTCCGTTTGATCTGGGTCTAAGCATACAGACCCATGATTTGCCACCTGTTTAAAAGTCTGTCCTAATAAAGTCCTGTCCTGTTTCATGTCAATGGCTTCTATTGAACTGTATCGTGTTCTGATCAATTCCCTGTATTGGATAATTATTATGTTCATATTGTGCCCAGTCTGTTGTGTTGTGTTGTGTTCCCCCATGTTAGGCTATGTTGCACTGTGGTCCAGTGTTCCGTGTTCGTCCATTGCTTGGTTCCTTACTGTCTTCCAGTGGTTCTGCAGAAGTGATCTGGTCCGAACTGCAGTTCCCTGCTGGGCTGCATTCTCTCCTTCCTGGCGTTCTGTGAGTTCTGGTTCCCATTCTTTTCCGTGGTATTTTTCAACCTTTTCCTTTTGGTTCTGTGGAACGCTTTGTGTCCCTTTTCTTTTAAAAACAACAGAGATCTGTTCTGTTCCTTTGGTTCCCTGGGGATCTCTGGAGCTGTTTGGTTAGACCAGTCCAGTTATATATGCTGCTGCCGTGCAACCGATATGTTGACGTCTGACCACCCTGTGTGAATTTATGCTGACCTGCAACCCGCGTGGTTCCTTGTGAATTCCAGGAAGAGGTTCTGTTGGCTCAGTCTCAGTCCTGTCCTGCTGTTGTTGTTGACTCACCCATTCCGGTTCCGTTCTGCTTCTCTTTTTTTTTGGCCTTCGGGTGATCCCGTTTCAGCCCTCGATCTGTTTGGTTCGTTTTGTGGATCCATATTCTGGTCCCATCTCAATGTGCCTGTGTTCTGAGGCTTTGCATTGAACCCAAAAGAAACAACAGCTGAACTGTGTTTTTAGCATTATGCTCTGAGCTTAACAGTAACATCTTGGACTGCATTACTTCCAGGCTGCAGGTGTCCACTATAAACCTGTTGTTTGAGAAAAGTCTCTGATGTCTATTTTCGGGACTAATCTCATTCTGTTGTCAACTTCTAATTGGGACTTGGTTCAGTTCTTCTTAATGCGAGTCCAGTTTTCCTGTGTTCCGAGTTAACCTGATTTGCCTCCGCGGCGTGAGAACGAAGTACTGAGCTCTCCGTCTTGTGAGATCATTCTGCCGTTTTCTGTTCCACACGGTTCTGTTCCGTTTGATGTCCCTCGTTTCTCTTCCAATTAGTTCTGTTCACTTCAACGTCGTGTGCTGTGTTCTGATCCGTCGACCCGGGTTTGGTCCTGATCCTTTTAAGATTTCCCTGCCCATTTCAGTTTTCCGCTTTGTGTTCAATTCTGTACTTTACGCCGGCGTCCAGTTCCATTGCATTCCGGTCTATGATCCGGTTTCTCCTCTGTTCTGGTCCCAGATCAGTTCTGTCTCGACTGGGTTTTCTTCCGATCTGTATGGACCATAGGGGGGGGGGGGGTGGTTTCCTGCCTGTTTTCTCGTGTGCCGAGTCCTGATCCTCGGTTCTGATTCCGTTCCGTCTACAACTGGTTCAAACTGCATTCTTGTTCTGAGTAATCTGTTCTGCTGACCTGGGTTCAGTTCTGTTGAGGTTGATCCTGCCGGTGTTCCGTTCTGTGTTTTAAGCTAAAGTCGTTTCTTTTTTCTTTGTCAAGTCACCCGGGTTTTGTATACGTTTCTGTCTTTACTGAAGTCGGTTCTGTTGCTGCATTCGCTCAGGGTCGTTTCCCGGGGTGACTGGCGCGCAGGTGGCCGTGCAGACGGGAGGCCGAGGAGAAGCGCTTCCCGCACTCCGAGCACCGCAGCCCCGACGACGACGACGAGACCGTCGTTGGCGCGGCAACGTGGTGCGTGGGGGAGGGGGCGGAGGTTTCCATGCCGACGGCATCCCCCCCCCCGCCGTGCGTCTGACGGTGGGCCTTGAGGAGAGAGGCGCGGCTGAACCTCCGGCCGCACTCCTCACACTCCAACCACACTCTCCTCCTCTTCTTCTGGAGACGGAGAGAAAGAGCAAAACAAAAACGCACACAGTTACATAATGAATACAACAATAAACATTACATTTTAATCATTACACCAATTTTAGCCTCCGTTTTAGAAAGCAGCTAAAAATTCTATCGATTACTTTTAACCCATTAAGACCTGGAACGCATCTGTGTCACTTTAGATTTATTTGGCTATTCAAAAATAGCAGATATACAAGCTCATAGCGCGGCACCGAGTGCCGCGCTATGAGCTTGTATATCTGCTATTTTTGAAAGATCGTGATTTTTTTTTTTTTTAATGTTTTTTCAAAAATCTGTTTGGATTTAGAAAACATTTTTAAGAATCGCCTCAGGTCTTAAAGGGTTAAGCACTTTTAAGCACTTTCCATCCTCTATTTTTGGGCATATCATTCTATATATCTTATCTTATATCTTTTTTCTATATTTAAAAAATAAAAACATACATATTTTAAAAAGCAGTTCTAAAAGCTCATATCATGGTGCGATGTGTTGTGAGCTTATAGATCGGCAATGTTTTGCTGCACAACACCTGGTCGTTCCAAAGTCTAGACTGAAGACAAAAGGTGATCAGGCCCTTTGTCACCAGGGACCCTGGACTTGCCTGAGGAGATCAGACAGGCTAGCAAGCTTGTTCCTTTTTAACCCATTAAGACCGGGAAACCATCTGTCGTTTTAGATTTTAGCCACTTTTAACCATTATCTTATATACTTGGGCTATTCAAAAATAGCAGATCTGTTTTGGGGGGGAAATCAGACAGACAGGAAAATTGTGAAAATGTGTGCAAATCTTTGAATGTATATGTTTTTTAAAGCACATTTTTTTGTACTCAAATCTTTGCTTCTGGGGATTCTACAGTAAAAAAAGAAGAAGAAAAGAACGTATGTTGCTATAATATCAGTGGTTCTCAAACTTTTTTCATGTCAACCACCCAAAATGATAGGTATTTGTCCCCGGATCCCCTGCATCTCAAAATATTTTGTTCCAGGGACCCCCAGAAGCAAAGATTTGAGTTAAAATGTATATATATATATATATATATATTCAAAGATTTGCACACATTTTCACGATTTTGTTTTTCAAAAAATAGCCAAAGAAATCTAGAAAGTGACACAGATGCGTTCCCGGTCTTAATGGGTTAAATCACTTCTCAAAACACACTGTTATTATAGACTTGATTTTACTACCTGATTACAGGTAAGTCTGTCTTTGTGTTCTTATCTATTTATGCTCCATGTTTCTTCTCACACACTTATTTATACTTTCATGCCTCTTCTATTAGGTCTCGCACAGTTTTTCCTTTGCTGTGTGAAGCGCTTTTTAACCGTTTTAAAAAGTGCCATACAGACAAAGTTTATTATTATTGTTATTTGCATGATATTTACAGGTATTTCTTATTGACTGGGATAGGAGAGTGATGCGTTCACTACAAAACAACTGTGACGTCATGTTGAACAGTACAGGTGGGAGTCACCAGGGGGCGCCAATTGCAGAGGTCGAATTTTGTGGGGGTTGATTTGTTGATATATATATAATAATTATGAATATTATTTATTTTCTTTTTGTCTTCGTTTTTTTAATTGGCTTCTTTTTCATTCAATTAATCGAAAAAGTAACTGATCGCTCAGAAAATAATCAATAGTTGCAGCACTCCGGGTACTGTTGAGTGACCCCATGACCTATCGTCTAACACCACCAGTGTTGCCAGATTCTGTGAGAGAAACAAGCGACCAGGTCTAGGAAAACCAGCCCAAAAGAAGTGACTATGGGCCACATGAGCACTTTAACATATACGTCAGCTATTTGAAAATAGCAGATCTACAAGCTCACAACGCGTCGCGATGCGACGCGTTGTGAGCTTGTAGATCTGCTATTTTCAAATAAAATCTTGCGGGGAAATTATAATAAGCAGATCTGGCAACCCTGACCACCACCCGGCTAAGAGACCCTCAGGCACAAACTTTTCAAGCAAGATATGGTTGCACTCGGGCAGAAACCCACCTTATCTCCATATTTTAACCTTTTGTGTTCTCTCGTAAATTAAAATCACATAATTAAATAAAATCGTACTACAGCGTCACACAAAAGGTATCAAAAGTAACAGATCTAGGGCGCCCACTGGCCTAGCGGTCCAGGCACAGACCACATATGCTGGTAATCCAGCTTGACAGCGTGTCGCGAGTTCGACTCCCGATCCCAACGACCTTTGCTGTGTGTCACCCCCCGCCCCCCCATCTCTTTCCCCATTTCCTGTCAGCCCACTATCCTACCAATAAAAGGCAGAAAAAGAAAAAAAAGGAACAAAAAAAAAAAAGTAGATCGACAAGCTCAAAACGCTGCGCGCAGCGACGCGTTTCGAGCTTGTAGATCTGCTACTTTTGATATTTTAGAATTTGAGTCCAGGAAAAAGGCACACAGTTTTGGACACATGAGGTTTCCACTCGACCAGAGACGATATATCAAAACCTTATAGAAAGATTCCAGGATGGAAAAAAAGCTAATATTGGTGACCAGACGGCTTTTCCTCTAGCACCACCATTCGCCAATGTGCAGTTGGGCGTTAAAGGAGCTACACCATGAATTTAAAAAAAATATTTGATATTTAATATCATATGGTGTATGTCCCTCAAACCTTTTTCAAAAGGTTTGAGCCTAAATCATCACTCAGATATACTCATCCCAAGTCAATTGTCTCTGGCTTATACAGCACTTTCAGCTGCAATACCAAAACGTCCTCTTGGGCAGGGGGGGGCTACTGAGCAATTCTGTCTGTTAATAAAAAAAAAATATTAAAAAAAAATATTAAAAAAAAAAGAAAAAATGGAAAAATTCTGCATAAAAAGAAGCATCTAAGAAAAATACAAAATCGAAAAAAAAACACTGAACATTTTTGAACAATTCCACCAAGTGTTTGAGGTGCCTGTTTCACCCACTTCCGGGGGGCGGAGCCAAAATCCGAGCCCGAAGTATTTGTTCGTAGACCCCCACTTAGGGGGGGTAGAAAAAGTTTCGGAGCGATTCGGGCACTTTTCATTTAACATTGGGTTTGCCATCAATAATGTTTGTGACATCATAAACATTTCCATTCTGAAATCGCCTGTTCAGACACGCCCATTCTGGAAATCCATGAAATGAGAAGGAATGACTGAATTTAAAAAAAAAACATTTTTTTGGGTACAAGAGACACTGGGGACACCAAAAAATACAAAAAAACAAGAAAAAAGTGATTTTCATGGTGTAGACCCTTTAAGGAGCAGCACGGCATTCTAGAGCATTGGTTCTCAAAGTGGGGTTCGGGGACCCCCCAGGGGTCCTTGGGGGGGGGGGGGGGTACCAGGGGGTTCCCAGCAAAATGAGTTAATTTTTGTATTCAATTCGGTTTAACCACTTGAGCCCGATATACATTGGCTATTTGAAGATAGACGATCTACAAGCTCACAACGCGTCGCAAAATGCGACGTGTTGTGAGCTTGTAGATCTGCTGTTTTCAAAAAGAATCTTGCAAAAATGTTTAACATTTGGAATATTTTTTGAAAAACAAATCTTGTATGGGGGTCCCTGGCACAAAATATTTTCAGGTGGGGGTCCGCGGCCAAATACATATCAATTTGGGGGTCCTTGACATGAAAAAGTTTGAGAACCACTGCTCTAGAGGCCGCTAGCTGATCTTTTATGGATCTGATTGGGGGAAACAAAAGCAGGAAGCCGACGGACAGGCGAAAACACTCCTCACCTTCCTCCCTTTGTCTTCCTCCTCCTCCTCCTCGCCCCCATCCTCCTCCTCCTCGCCCTCCTCCTCTTCCTCCTTGATGGTCACGGGCGACGGGTACGTGCGGCGGTCGGGCGGCTCCGCCGCCGCGCTCTCGCGGCGGCAGTTGGCGATCTCCGTGGCCAGGGCGGCCAGCGTTTCCGTGGCGTCGGCGTTGTCCTGGTCGTCGTCCAGCAGCTGAGCGGGCAGCGTCAGCAGGCGATGGAGCATGGAGGCAGACGAACAATGACCAGAGAGGTCTGGAACACACAGAGAGAGAGAGAGAGAGAGAGAAGATTATTCATCACTTACAACATCTAGACATGTGTGGTTCTGAAACTTCTTCATGTTAACCCATTAATGCCTGAGGTGATTCTTAAAAATGTTTTCTAAATCCTAACAGTTTTTGGAAAAAAAAAATGTTTGAAGATTTTTCAAAAATAGCAGATCTACAAGCTCATAACGCGGCACTCGGTGCCGCGCTATGAGCTTGTATATCTGCTATTTTTGAATAGCCAAAGAAATCTAAAGTGACACAGATGCGTTCCAGGTCTTAATGGGTCTTAATTTCCACCCCCCCCCCATCTGAACAGGCTCTGTGCCAGGGATCCCCAGAAGAGAAGTGACAAGCTGTGAGCTTGTAGATCTGCTATTTTTGAATAGCCAACATATAAATGGATAAGGTGGTTAAAATGATTGTGATTCTACGTCAAATGGACCCCTGAGGGTCCCCGGACCCCACTTTGAGAACCAATGCTCTAGACTTGGTAAACTTGACCTGAGTTGGCTCTGTACTTGGGCCTCTTTTTTTCCCCGTCTTCACCTTCACCAAAATAGTCTATTTTTGGCAAATGTTCCCCCAGAATATGGATGCTGCGGTTCAAGTGGTTAAAGGCCCCGTGAAATCTAAATGAGATAGATAGATACCTTTATTATTAGAGCCAGATCCAATGCCAGATTTCTGGGTCCAATGCTGATCCCAATTCAATGAGAGTCTCCTCTCTATTACCGATGGTTTGTCCAATATTTTGTGAAAGAAAAAGGGGGGAAAAAGTGCAATATCTTTAAAACAAACAGTTTGAAAAACTTGAAAAGCAAATAATGTTTTGATAGATAAACATTTTCAAATGAAGTATATACTGTATATTAAAGGGATATTTCACTTTCAAACAAGTTTGGGGTCATTTTAACGTCTACTCACGCTTTTGTGAGCACCCCAGACAGTTTTTAAGTTGCTTGATTCAGCATTTATATATATGTAGATATTAATTTTATCAGACACGCCCCCTTCCTATATGAACCCATTGTAATTCCATTTTAACCATGTTAGACTCATTGAAAAGACCCATCCTTGGTTCTGGTGACTGATATTGTCCTTCTAATGCGTGAGAGGGACATGTTTTTTCATTTGGAAAATGGAAAAAAATGTAAACTGTCTGGGATGCTCACATATATGTGAGTAGACGTTAAAATGACCCTAGACTCGCGTGGCCAGACTGTTGCCTCCCACAATTCTCAAATGTTTCCGGTCATACAGTCTGGGACTCGGAAGCTCTGATCATCATGATTAAAATATAAAGCGGATGTGAAGCCTCCTCCCCACTTCCGTTGCGTCTTTACAGTCGCGCAAATTCATCCTAATATAAATCTAAAGTATCTAAGTATATATAGCTTGCTGCTTAGCAGAAATGGAAATTAAAAAATAAAATGTAAAGATATTTAAAAATACATTTTCGTGAACGGAAGTGCCAGCTTCTTCTCTCGGATTTCGGGAGGTGTAGTTCCAGACTCTATATACTGTAGCATTCAGGAGGTGTAGTTCCAGACTCTATATAGCATTCAGGAGGTGTAGTTCCAGACTCTATATAGCATTCGGAGATTGTGAAATAGTTGTCTGACTACGCGAGACTAAGATGACCCCAAACATGTTTGAAAGTGAAATATCCTTTTAAACTTCAATTATGGAAAGAACATTTAACTTATACAAAGAACAAGCAAACAAGTAAACATATAATGTACAAATGAACAAATTGTGTCGTCAGTAAGTCAGCTGATATATCAGCCAAACCGATATTGGTTGGGCACTAATAAAAATCAATGTGTACGTTTGTTTAAAACATAATATCTTGCACTGAACATCATCTACAATATATATGCCAGTATCTGTCCCAAAAATTATGGTAAAAAAAAAAAGTGGTTTTGTATAGTTAGTCATGTTAAAGTTTCTATTTATCTGGAAAACATTTTAAAAAAATTGATGACTCATCCTTTACTTGGGAGGAGAGGCGTCCTGATTGGTTAGTCAATACCGGGCACAGTGAGGTCTGACAAATACTTCATTATTTTTAGAAGGGCCTTGGAAGAGTCACAGAGACCAGATTTTCCTCCCCCTTTTTTCTCTTTTTTTCCAGAGCATTCAACTTGTTGTTAGTCGTCTGAATGTAATGAAGAATCTACTAATTTAAACAAAAAATTAACACAAATAAACTTGTCTAGTGCAACTTTAAATGTGCAGAATCAAATGTCATTCTGTCTAGCCATTTCATGTGGCCTTTAAGTGGAACGAGAGTAAGAGAGAGAGACAGGGGATTGCACAATCCACCATGACCTGTGCTCTAGTGGTAATGTCCCTTATCTCTGGACCTACATCTAACCCAGCTAACCTGTAACCCTGCTGTCTTCCTGCTGAAGCTCCTCTATACCGTCTCCCTCTCAGTTGCACTTCCTCACGTCCCCAAGAGAAATGCTAAAGACAGCAATGTTCTCCTTTTTCCAAAGCAGACATAGGAGAAGCTCAGGTCAATAAGAAAACCTTGGGAGTATTGTCTTTGCGTCTCTAACAAATCAAACTTCTACATGGCAGTCTCCTTGACAACATTCTGAACACTTTTCCAAGCCATAATCACATCAAATCTAAATGCGTATCCAAGCCATAATTGCTTAAATGCTCATCCAAGCCATAATTACTTTAACTCTAAATACTTACCCAAGCCATAATTACTTCAATTCTGAAATTCAACAATTACTGATGTTGCTGCAGCACACACTACTACTGTTACTAATGGAACTTACTTCTACTACAACAGGTGCTACTGCCATTACTACTACTGCTGCTACTGCTGTAGTCTTGCGTAGGCAGACGATTGCCAATCTCCATCTACCGATACATCTACATTCAATGTCTTGGCTAGAACAACAGAAAAAACAGCTGCAGTAAAACCTATGCACACTGCTTTATAAACAAAACCTATCACCGTCCAAATAGGAAGGAACCACCCTTAAGTCTTGGCATTGGTTCTGCAGGTATTTCTTTAAAAAAAAAAGGAGGGGAAAAAAAAAATCAGTTTTAGCCACTACAGTGAATCTAGGTGTCACCAGATCGGTATCTGTAAGCAGAGATCTCTGATTCTCTGGCTATGTGAAACTACTGCTGCTGCTGCTGCTGCTGCTCCTGCTACTGATGGTGTTCCTAATGCTACTACTACTACTTCTGGTGTTACTAGTGCCAATACTAGTGGTGTTAACTAATGCCACCATTACTACTCAGGGTTTCCTGCAGGAAGAAACTTAGTCTAGGTGCTACTGGAGGGGGTACATGTGCCTCGCACGCTGGGGATGCACGATATGGACAAAGTGGCACACCTATATTGTATCGCTACCGAGATATTTGGCATAACTGCTGAGGACATGACTGTGGGTTTACACTTGTTTTATAGTGTAGCAACGGTGAAAACTAAACATTCTTCAGAAAAACGGCACATTACAGGTCAATTATGCTCTTATAGATGTTTATTCTGACTGTTAGTCTTGGTGCTGACCAATTCAGCCGTGGTAGTGTGCCTAGACCAGTGGTTCTCAACCTTTTCTGGGTCAGGGCCCACTTGAACATTTTTTTAAAGTGTTCGCGGCCCACCCATATGACCGCTTAACACGGCAGCCAAATGTCATTTTCAGAACAAAGTTTATTTGTGTTCCGGCTTGTATCAATGAAACTAAACATTAAGTTCCTATTTATCGCTATCACAATGAAAACTCATTTTTCAAAGTTGTATAGAAAAAATACCATGACGTAATTTTTTTGGGCGGTGAAACCGCCCCTATAAGTGAGATTTGGAAAAATGTACATTTTCCTGCGCTGTGATCTGGGCCCAGGAAATTTGTACAATTATCCTGCGCTGTGATTGGCCAATCACAGTCTATTCAGGACTGTGATTGGCCAGTGTCACATGACACATGTGCATAGCCCTATATAAGAAACCATAACTTGAAAAAAAACAAAAATTTGTTTTTCAAGTTTTCAAGTTATGGTTTCGTCCATCATAAAGAGTGTTTCAATAAATGTATTTATCTTTTGTACATGATTGGTTGACTCCATTCAGTATTGTGATTAGCTAGCAAGACACCGCCCACTTCACACAGGGTGTGATTTTTTATGTTATATTAACATTACAGTCTTAGTGTTTTGCCAATTAGCTGGGGGCTCACTTTACAACATCCTCACTGCCCACAGGTGGAGAATCACTGGCCTAGACTGAGCTGGTCCGATGGAATCCCCGCTGCTGCTGCTGCTACAGCAGTTCTTACCCGCTGTGGGGCTGAGGGCCGCCTCCCCTCCTCTTCCCGTCGGCGGCTTCTGTCTCTCTGACAGGACGTCGTCGTCGTCCTCGGGGGACAGCACCTCCATGTCCTCGAGAGGGGTCCAGCGGGGGTCCTCCTGCGGGGTGGTGGGAGACGGCTCGAGGTCACAGATGGGGGTGGAGCCGGAGTCCCCCGCGCCCCTCCCGCTGCGGGGCTCGTCTTTGATCTGCCAGATGTCGCTGCACCACTTCTGCCCGAACACCTTGTCCAGGATGGGAACCCAGTCCTGAGAGACGGAGATGACCGCCGGCTTGTCCCGGTCTGAAGGAGGAGAGGAGGAAGAAGAAGAACCGGAGTGGAACAGAGGGAAGAGATGACGATGGAAGGATGTGACAGAAAACAGCGGGAGAAAAGAGAAAAGACAATCGGAAAGGAAAGAGAGATGAGGGGAAATAAGGAAGGAGAGGAACATACAAGAGACTTTTAATGACAGATCTGTAAATGTGAGTTTGTCGTCATAGTAAGCAGACCAAGGGCAGTCCAATCCAGAGACGACGATCATACACCAGCTCTCTGCTCTTACTTCCTGGTTGACACAAGGAAGCTTTTTAACCCTTTAAGACCTGAGGCGATTCTTAAAATGTTTTTTAAATCTTAACAGATTTTTGAAAAAAAATCAAAAAAAAAAAATTCACGATTTTTCAAAAATAGCAGATCTACAAGTTCATAGCGCGGCACTCGGTGCCGCGCTATGAGCTTGTATATCTGCTATTTTTGAATAGCCTAAAGAAATGCTACAAGTTCATAGCGCGGCACTCGGTGCCGCGCTATGAGCTTGTATATCTGCTATTTTTGAATAGCCTAAAGAAATCTAAAAGTGACACAGATGCGTCCCAGGTCTTATTTCTGAACGATTGCGACCTTCGTCATATAATCGGTGCAGGAATATAAAAGAAGACGTATCACAGGTTGTTTTCTAATCACTTGCTTTTCGATGTGCCACAGTACATCATTGTATTGAGGCATCTAAACAGCGGCAGGTATCGTTTCTGTCTCGGAGGTATCGCGAGATTTGGTTGCCAGACAGGAAATGGTTGACAGTCTCGCGCTAAATTTGGCCGTTCAGAAACATACTCTGTGCTCTTTAGATACCTCTATAAAATTATACAGTGTACACATCGAAAAGCAACACAGCAGAAAACAATGTGTGATATGTCCTCTTTTGTTTTCCTGAGCCGAGTATTTTATAAAGGTCTCAATCGTTCAGAAATAGTGTTTGTTCATAAGCTGTCCAGCCGGCTCTCATAGACTGCAGTGTTATTTCACCGACTTCCGGCGAGTCTGCCACCCAGTGCGACGCATCTGCCGGCTGGAATTGCACGATAGAGAAAATGGCGTCGGCTTCCCTTCCTTTCAAAAGCTTCCTTGGTTGACACAGGAAACACTAGACTGAAGCCACTGAAGAGTGCCGATCTCTGAACATGTGACTGATTTGGAGCACATTTATCAGTCTATTAATGAGTTCCTCCCGCTCTCCTTGATGGTGTTCTAATTAGCAACGTCACCTAGTGTAGCTTTGGGTTGGAATGAAAACCTGCACCCCCATACAAACACACACACACTCAATCAGTACACACACCGACAGTAAGTTTCATTAATTATTAACACATAATGTGCATTGATTACTGTTGTGTTCTATTATTTATGTCTGCTACCGTATTATTTATTTATTGCTATTATATTACTTTATATCAGTACTAGGCGCCAAAATCACAAGGCAGATCCAGATGGCTAGGATTCGATGCTACGATGCTAGCCACTGAAGACTGTTTTACTTTACATTTAATATAAGCTGGTGCTTCTATAGTCATACTTAACTCATATCCTAGTGTTGTCTTTTGTGAAGACATTCACATAAACATGCAGACAAAGGGAATATCGGATATAAACACTATCGACAGTAGTGTATTCATTTACACTGTCTATAGTGTATATATCTCCAGGCACTGTTCAATAATTGCCAACTGCTCCTTAGTTATAAAGGATAAATGCAGAGGACAAATTCCAGTTATGTGCAAATGTACGTGGCCAATACCCCTAAAACAACTAAAGAGGGCACATTAATTCATTATTATTCATGATCTATAGTGTTTACATCGTATTTGTATGCATGTACCTCCAGCTGTTAGTTTCCTGGAGACTTTATATTGCATACTGTCCATACTAGTGTAGACACTATCTAAATCTTAGCGTGTTTATACTTCTGTTAATACTGTTCATACTGTATATCTTAGCACATACACATATCGACCTTTGCACTTCATTCTATTTACATGTTATACATACATACATACATACATACAGTATGTACATTACACTGCCCTTTACTGCTTCTTTTGCACTTCTGGTTAGATGCTTAAGTGCATTTGTTTCTTACTATTTGTACTTTGTGCAATAACAATACAGTTGAATCTAATCTAATCTGATCTCATCTACCGGTAATCTAAATATCTATCATGACACCAACTGCTCAATGTAAACCAAATAGTAGGTTTGAAACGGTACAGAATATACAAGGCAACCAATAGCATTCAATACAACGTTTTATTATTTAATTATGTCCAGGGAGAGGGTGAAGATCCAGTGTGTTCCTCCACCCATGGTCTTGCACTCCTGTTGGTGCTAGTTCTCTTTCACACACACACACACACACACACACACACACACACACACACACGCACATGCACACGCACACGCACACGCACACGCACACGCCATTAGAGTGGTTGAAATATAAAATTTCCACATTATTCATGATCTTATGGAACAAAAGAAAAACACCTTTTATGGATCGATGTCTTACCATAATTGGCTGTACAGCGTTTGGAAGAAAGGAAGGATAAATGGCTTCCCAAAAGATACCGACAGGAGAACAAAATAGTTGTTCCAAGTCAGCAGAAGCAACAATAACAGACAGTTACATACCTTGCAAATGGTTGCATCTAGCTGGCTTGCTACTAGGTCATCAAAGTTAGTCTTCCATGCTTTCTCAAATGGTTGCATCTAGCTGGCTTGCTACTAGGTCATCAACAGAAAAATATGACATGATAATAAATAATTATTAGCCAACTGCAATTATTTTTATTTATTTTTCCTGTAATCATCCACATTTATGCTGCTGTTTTCATCACTAGTTACTGATCCACTGACTACTAATAAAGGAAGTGTGTAGCGACTGAATTACACAATTTCAACCAATTATAAATTATTCTACATTTTCCACACGCTTTCTAAAATGTCAAACTGAGCAAAAATAGCCGATCTATAAGCTCACAACGCATCACGATACAATGCGCTAGGAGCCTCTGGATCAGCTATTTGCACTATTTGACGTACAATGAAGTATACAAGGTTTAAATTGAGTTAATCCAGGAACAACCTTGCTAGACACAAACAAGCCATATTACCTAGTTGAGCTAGCTATCGCTCATTGTAATCAGATGTACTTATACTAGTGATGCACCGAAATGGACATGAACTGTATAGAACAGTATGGGCAGTTTCAATATAAATGTTTAAGTTCAGAATGTAGATTTTACGTATGATGAGTATAGGTAGCCTACAGCAGGGAAGAAGTCTATGAATATCTGTGCCTACAGTACATGTCTCCTACTGTACCGTACATCCTATACACTACTTCTTGAACAGTCCGAATAAACGAGGGACAAGGATGCAAAGTCCATAGTAATGATAACATGAAAAAGATAAGTTACACTTTACAAATACAGGGACGGATAGGAACTAAAGAACCAGGCACACAAACACAATGTGGAAGGGGGAAGATAAATAATGAATCCAGTAGAGATGTTTGCACCAGTAGCCTATTGGTCTGGTGTTTCTTACCGAGAGGGATTCACATGAAGTATTTGCGTTTTAGGCCTGATTTGTACCTTGCCATACAACGGTGTCGCGTACCGAGTATAGCCAAGCTTCAAGCACACTAAGGTCACGAAGGTCACGACACATTGTGAGCTTGTAGATTGGTCGTATTCGGTGCGTGACACCACCGTACGTCGAAGTAAATTATAGACAAACCAGGAGAGGAGAGGGGGGCTTGTAGCCATGTGGCAGATGCTCTGCAGTGAGAGTGCTGCTGAGTGCATGCTATATATAGACAGACAGTCCGTCATAACAGCACCAGTCACTCCCACGCTCATGTTGCACGATTATATTATTGAAGCTGTTTCGGTATAATTATTATTATATAATTTTTTTAGTGGTTTTTATTTTCAGCCGAGTAATTTCGGTGCATCCCTAAGTAATACGATCTAAAGCAAGTGTTGGTAACTGAAAAAAACATAACCTTTGAATGCCACAAAACACTGCAATAAGCTATTGTCTTATGATATAATGAACTAAAGCTGACTACATCAAATACCACTATTTGACTAAATTGATGATATGTCACAGATGCAGTCATTTCATCAACTTACCAGTAAGTGCCACGGAAAGCCTGAGAACGAACGAGGTTCAACGCTGGAACTCTAAAGTGTTGTCGGGAGATATTGGTCTCCCCCACCACGACACGTGTTACTTCTCCCATTACAACAGAAGTCTATGGGAGCGTCGCAACTCTTTCTTTCAGCGGGTCTGAGTTTATCCTAAACTTGTTGCACAGCCGCGTCGCTCGCTGAAAATTCAAGAATGATCAGGGACGAGTGTTGCGGTCGTACGACCCAAGTATATGAATTAGGCTTTAACCCATTAAGACCTGAAGCCGATTCTACAAATGTCTTTTAAATCCCAACAGTATTCTGAAAAACCTATGTTTCTATATCAGTGGTGCTCAAACGTTTTCATGTCAAGGACCCCCCCAAAATTGTATGTATTTGGCTGCCGATCCCCAACTCAAAATATTTTGTTCCAGGGACCCCCAGAAGCAAAGATTTGTTCGCTTTAAAATAATATATATATATATATATATATATATATATATATATATATATATATATATATATATATATATATATATATATATATATATATATATATATATATATATATATATATATATATATATTAAAAGATTTGCACACATTTTCACGATTTTTCAAAAATAGCAGATCAACAAGCTGGTAATGCGGCGCTATGAGCTTGTATATCTGCTGAATAGCCAAAGTGTAAAATAATGCTTTTTTAGCTCAAATCAAAAAATTACACAGATACGTTGCAGGTCTTAATGGGTTAATCTCTGCATTACCTTCTGCTAAGCGGTCACAACTAACGGCCCGGGTCCATTTTTATATTCAGATAAAAAAAACGTATCGTCTCTGTCGGGTGGAAACCCTCATTACGTCCAAAACTGTTACTTTCCAGGATTCAAAGTCCAAAAGTATCAAAAGTAGCAGATCTACAAGCTCAAAACGCGTCGCTTCGCGCCGCGTTTCGAGCTTGCAGATCTGCTACTTTGATGCTTTTGGGGCATCTAACACAAACACTGTGGAGAGTTTTCTATTAATATGAACGTCAGATATCACGGAAAGAAAAAAATACGCGATTTAGCGCACAGACCATCCGCTCACGTTTTTAGCTGCGGTGGACTCGGGATGGAGTTATGAAAATGTACCACTCGTCCGAGGATATAATAACATCATATAAAAGGTAATTCTCCTTTAATAATAATAATAACTACATTGAATCCATTGCAGTGGTTCTCACAAGTGGGGTCCAGGTGAGAGTGTACTAAATGGAACCAAATGGACCCATTTGCACACCCTCAGAGTTGTGGGGGTCTGAGAACCACCGATCCCGTTGGAACATCGGGTCTTTTTGTCCCCGTTTCCCCCAAAAAAAACGTAACGCTTTTGGACGTACGGCGTTTCCACCCGACAGCGACGACACCGTCACCATTACAAATTTAAGTTGATGATTAATTGTCATACAAATAATTGCGATTAACGATGTAATTGTTTTTGGTGTTGAACATTGGAACACAATGAATCAAAATTACATTTCAGATTGCTTTTAAGGCTTCGTAATCCAAAATTGCACGGGGCAGACATGACAACTGACTTCAATATTAAATGAACATATTTCATAATAAAAAAAAATTAGACCAGGGGTCTTCAACCTTTTCAGGCCAGGGGACCCCCAAACTGATGGGTATATGGAGCAGGGACCCCCTACCTCGTAGGGTAGGGGGGGCTACCACATATATTGTATATTTATGTATAAAATGTTGTTTTATATTGCCTGCTCCTACGCACCTGCCCCAGTAGGTTTGCAAAATAAAAAATCTCTACAAAATATGTATAAACATACCATGTTATTGTGCATTGTGCCTCCATTTATCTGTTTGCTATGGATTCATGTTATGTTTAAAGACAATTTGACATTTTGGGGGAAAAAAATATTTTTTTCAAAAATATTGTTTAATCAAACAACAATTTCGCGGACCCCCTGCAGTACCTCCGCGGACCCCCTAGGGGTCGCGGACCCCCTATTGAAGACCTCTGTATTAGACGATGATGTTATAATTGTGACAGGCCTATACATATGCAGTGTATAGTTGGCTTGTAAATTAGTGGCTGGTGAATTTTGTAATCCGTCAACACACACACACCATCGCTGGCCGCCTTGTTGGTCTCCTTCTCCTTCTCCATGTCCTCCCTGGTGTCGTCGGAGCCGCTGGGCGAGGCAGAGTCATTCTCGGAGCCTCTCCTCCTCCCTCCTCCTCCTCCTCCACCACCACCACCACCTCGGCCGTTCTCTGCTCCTCCTCCTCCTCCGCCTCCTGCTGCTGTGCTCCTGTCCAGCCGCTCCTCCAGGACGTGCTGCTCGCGCTCCTTCTTGGTGATCTCCAGGAGGAGGTCGTCGAAGGAGGCCTCCACGATCTTGGTCAGCTCGCACACCGCAAAGTCCAGGACCTGCTCCATCACCGTCTTCAACTGACCTGCAGAGGAGATGGGTTATTCATTCATTAATTCATTCATATATTCATTCATTAACCCATTAAGACCTGAGGCAATTCTTTAAAAAAAATTGAAATCCTAACAGTTTTTTGAAAAAAATATATATAAAATATTTTTTCACGATTTTTCAAAAATAGCAGATCTACAAGCTCATAGCGCGGCACTCGGTGCCGCGCTATGAGCTTGTATATCTGCTATTTTTGAATAGCCAAAGAAATCTAAAGTGACACAAATGCGTTCCAGGTATTAATGGGTTAATATATATAATGTGACATTTTCCCAGGACACAGAACACTAAACTAGTCAAAAGAAATTAAAATGTGTTGTCTTGCAGTCTGGCGGGGCCCCTGTTGAAACAACCCCTCCCCCTCCACTGTCTGTTTAAATCATCATCATGTTAATAGCCATTCTGATACGCATTTGGCCGCAAAACCCCATCTGAAAAGGTCTTGTGCCAGGGACCCCCAGAAGATTTGAGTTAAACAAATTCAAAATTATGAATAAATTCAAGACACTTGAAGTATTAAAAAAAAAATAGCAGATGTACACACTTCTGAATAGTCAACGTATAAAATATGGATACAGGGGATAAAATGATTGTGATGTTGCTGTAGTAACAAAGTTTGCTGGGGACGCCCCCCCTGAACCACTGCCATAGGATACCAGGTAAACCATGAACCTAGCACCTGTCACCATATGCATAGCACCATATAACCAACTGTCTGTGTGCCACGGACCCCCAAAATGATACGTATTTGGCCGCAAACCCCACCATCTGAAAATGTTTTGTGCCAGGGACCCCCCAGAAGAGAAGATTTGCATTAGAGAATTCACAATTAGCTTGTATATCTGTTATTGTTGAGAACCACTGTTCTAAATCCTAAGAGATTTCTGAAAAACAAAATGTTGCTATACGTATATACTATATATATATATATAGCTAAAATCTAAAATGACACAGATGCTTTTCCGGTTGTAATGGGTTAAATTAACCATTAGCATTATGGAGCGACTGTGAGGAGTTGGAGACCTAGTAACCTACATTCAGGCGTCATTCAATTATAGTCTTGCGTAGCCAGACAACTATTCCACGATCTCCGAATGCTATATAGAATCTGGAACTACACTTCCTCGAAAGCCGAGACAGGAAGCTGACATCTGTTTCGTCATGTCCGTTCACGAAAATATATTTTAAAATATCCCTACATTTTATTTTTGAATTTCCATTTCTGATAAGCAGCGAGCTATATTATGCTCAGATGATTTGCACGACCGTAAAGATTGTACGGCGGCAAGCATTTGAAGTCAACAGTCTGGCTCGTGAGACTAATTCAACTAGGACTCCTCCATTAATTGCTGTTTGCGCGTGGATTTAATAAATGTCACAAATTCAACTGAAAATTAAAAGATCAAACGCTTGATACCTCCAACAGACTAAGTGCCCTTGAGCCAGGCACTGAACTCCTGTCTGCGCTCAGCCATTGTGAGTCATTGTGGACGAGAGCTAAATGCCACGCAAATGTGAAGTGCAATTCAGTGTTATCCTTATGTACCCGGCTGCTCACACACACACACACACACACACACTATATAGGCTAAGAACATTTCAGCTGCTTTATCGCTCATTCCTCTCCATCCATCCCTCCCTCCCTCAAAACATGTAATCTCATCCATTCAAAGGGTTGGCTCAGCGAGATGACCCACTTTACTTCAACACACACACAAACACACACAACTCCATCAAACACACTCCGACAGCTGTCATCCTTTCAGAGTCACACTTCTGACACACACTACACTCTGTAGCCTAAATAATGACATTGCAGAGGTCAGAGGTCAGGCTGGCACAGCTTTTGTGATTTCTCCATCGCGCGCACGCACACACATGCGCGCACACACACACACACACACACACACACACACACACACACACACAGAGCAGTATATAGGGCCCTCCCATTAGCCAATATATAAAATCCTACTGGATTTTACCATATTTTGGCTGAGTTAAACTGATTAAAGAATGTTCCGCAAACCAAGCCATTTCCTGTTGACTCATGTAGGCATTGAGCTTTTAATCCACAGTGATTTATATGCAGTTATATAAGAGCACTACCCCTCCACTCCTCCCTCACCCAGTCTCTATAAGAGTGGAGCACTACCCCTCCACCCAAACAGTCTCTATAAGAGTGGAGCACTACCCCTCCACTCCTCCACCCAAACAGTCTCTATAAGAGTGGAGCACTACCCCTCCACTCCTCCACCTTAACAGTCTCTCCAAACTGGTGCGTGAAACTGACCCTCATTTTCTGTACGCCCAAACCGGTGTTTCTCAAAGTGGGGTCCGGGGACCCCCAGGGGTCCTTGAGGGGGTTCCAGGGGGTTGACCGGCAAAATTAGTTTAACCACTTTAACCCTACATACTACAAGAAATCTGCTATTTAAAAAACATTTTGGAATATTTCTGAGACATTTTAACAACACAAATCCTCTATGGGGGTCATAACTATTGTCAAGATGGGGGTCCGCAGCCAAATGCATATTAATGTGGGGCTCCTTGACATGAAAAAGTACCGGCCAAGAAGCACTGCTCTAGTCTAGACTACAGACAGCACACACGACACGAGCAGCTACAGCAGCTCTGGAGAAGTGCTGAGCAATTAATTGTAAGAACGATAAGAAAACCTAGTTTGCAATGTGAACTAATATGATTTACCAAATCAGTAATTAAGAGGTTATTAACCACTTAAGCCCTATATCCTTCATCGCGATGACGAAAATGGCCGCTCTACAAGCTCCCAGGCCCGTTGCAGTGCGTTGTGAGCTTATAGATGTGGTACATGTTAGTTTTGAAAATTCAATGACATGCCCGCAATAGGAACGCCAACTTGAAAGTGATTCATTATAATAAATTGTAATATGAACTAATACAATTTACCGATCAGTAATGAAGAGTTTATTAATCCATGCATCTTTTTTTCTCCCTATTTTTTTGTTAATGGTTGTTTTAAAAAATAACTTTAAAAAATAAATGACATTGAAAGTAGTGAAAGTTGAGAAATGTGATGTCTGTACGGGTACAGAGTCGTGACGTTTACTAATGGAAGTCATCAGTCATGGCCTCCTGCGACCATTAACACACACTCAAGTCGTTTCTGTTGTCGGCCTGTCTGTGACGTCTCTCCTCCTCCAACAGAACAGAAGACATTTTCTCTCTCTGGTTGAGCGTGGGAACCATATCAAGTCAATTTGTTTCGCTCCGGGACACCGGGCTCATTAACATAGCGTATGCCACTTGGTGAATGCTTTCATCCCAACAGTGTTACAGTGTCACGATCGTATGAGTCATCCCTACTTTCTTACTACGAATATGACGCGTTCCATTGCGGCAGAGCAGAGGGGGGGAACCAGCCAAAAGAGAAGCGTCAAAAGTTGAGAAGAACTCAACTTTGACGCTTTGAGACGATCAGTAGAGCGCCGTGCTCTTAACCCATTAAGACCTGGAACGCATCTGTGACACTTCTTGATTTGAGCTAAAAAGCATTATTTTACACTTTAGCTATTCAAAAATAGCAGATATACAAGCTCATAGCGCGGCACCGAGTGCCGCGCTATGAGCTTGTAGATCTGCTATTTTTGAAAAATCGAGAAAATGTGTGCAAATCTTTGAATATATATTGTTTAAAACATTTTTAACTCTATTCTTTGCTTCTGGGGGTCCCTGGAACAAAACATTCTGAGTTGGGGTTCGGCGGCCAAATACATATAATTTTGGGGGCCCTTGACATGAAAAAGTTTGAGCACCACTGATATAGAAACATATGTTTTTCAGAATACTGTTGGGATTTAGGAGACATGTAGAATCGGCTTCAGGTCTTAAAGGGTTAAGTAGGCATGGAGTAGGCATGAACACTCGACACACACCACAGAAAAAAAGATGAATGTACGAAAGTAGCCAATATTGATAGCAACGTTTTTAACATGCAGTTGTAGGTGTGAAATTGAATCAAGGTTGAGCAACTACACAGCCTATTTTTTATTTATTTTTACTTTCATAATTTTTATCCCGCGATTTTGTAACCCCATTTTTTTCACCCAGTGCCAATTGTCTAAGTAATCCTGGGCGCTATACTCCCTCTGCCAACCTAGGGAGAACCCAGAGCCTCCTTCAATGCATGAGGGCCAACAGAGCCTTCTTATCACCCGACGGAGGGGAGTTTCCCCGGTTTGGACGTAGCGTGTGGAAGGAACGCGTTATTCCAACCAGTTCCTTTCCCCTCCATCAGGCGCCCCGGCTGACCAGGGGGAGGCAGTATAGAGACCAGGATTACAGCACGTTTTTGTGAGGGTACCTGCCCCTAGGGGACACGGGGAGAACATGCAAACTCCACACAGAAAGGCCCTTTCGCCAACCCCCACCTAGGGTACGGGCACTGATGACACGGCCTATTTCTTACCTAAACTGTATAAAATAGCCCTTACAAACAAGCTGCCAGATATGTGCATCTAACTAACTACTGTCTAGTGTCTACCCTTCTCCCCGTCTGTGAGCTCTGCTGCCGGGTGTGCAGCTGCCGGCTTTGATCCGCCCGGAGCACCCGTAGCTCTCCCCCGCAGCACAGCTATACCTTATTTATGCGGGTGTCACTCATCACCTTGGACACGCCCAATGTATTGCATTCTGCGAATGACCGCACCACGGACATTCGCTTGCAGCTGCCGGTGTGAATTCAGCGTTGCAGACGGTGCCATGGTCGTACGCTTTCATGCCAACAGTCTCGCAGTGGCACTGATCATATCGTCGCTGTCGGGCAGAAACCTCTTATCTCCATATTCTAACGTTTCGTGTTTTTTCCGTAAATTAACGCCCTACGTGATCACACTACAGCGTCACGCAAAAGCATCAAAAGTAGCAGATCCACAAGCTCGAAACGCGGCGCGCAGCGACGCGTTTTGTGCTTGTAGATCTGCTACTTTTGATGCTTTTGAATTTGAATCCTGAAAATATACAGTTTTCCGATGAGGTTTCCACCCGACAGAGACGATATGCGAGTACTGTACTGTCCATACAAGCCCTTACTTCTGGAGGGATAAGTGCCACGTTTATCAACCACTTTCTACCTGGCATCTGTATTTCATGTCGTTCTATGGTGAAAATGTTCACGCTTTGTGATCAACAAGCTCACAAAGCGTGGCATCGTGACGTGCTGTGAGCTTATAGATCGGCTACTTTCACTATTTGTTGGCCAACAAAGTAGTACTATATAGGGCTTAAGTGGTTAAGCTGCTCACAGAATGGAATTAATGCCATGCCATTGAAAGGACAACAGGACAGGATGAGGTTAAACCCCGCTGCTACTGGCACTGGGTTTGAACCCTGCTCAAGTGCTGTCTGATCATACGGTCAGCGCACTAATGTAGGTTTTCTTGTTTAAAATGTCCATGTTGACCTGGTTTTATGATGATGGCGCAAGATGGCGGCGCGCAGGTTGCAGCGGCTTTGGGTGTCTCTCCAGGGACAGAACCTTGTATTGCTATTTATGTTCAGTCTGTGTCTTTGTGCAGCACTGTTTCCCTAACAATGGGTCGGGTCGTCGGGACCCATTTTTATGGGTCACGAGTAAATATCCCTTTTTTCCGTTTCCTACAATTTTCTAATTATTTCGAGAGATTTTCAAAAACAGAAAGGAAATTAATAAAATCAAAGAAATTGCATATTGTCTTTTTTTTTAAAGTAGTGTAAATAGCAGATCTACAAGCTCGCAACGTTTGTGAGCTTGTAGATTGGCTATTTTCACTAGTTTGGGTCCCGAGCAGATCTCAAGTTTCAATTTTGTCTCGAGCTAAAAAGTTAGTCTTAAGTGTTGTACTGTCACCTGCTGATACTTTTTAATTTTGTTGTGTGTACTTGTTATACACAGATGACAATACATTGAATTGAGTCATGAACTTCAGCAATACATTACAACAATTAATTACCCATAAACTAAACCATACCTGTGGATGCATGCGTCCCAAGTACGTGCAGGCTTTGCCGAAAATACTAATAAACAGCTTAACATTTTGAGAAATTGACAAATCTGCTCAGTCGGTCCCTGCCTATGCCGATGCTCAATGGCCATGTCAGATCGACTAGCTAACCCGTTGCGAGGATAAAATGGTAGGATGCTACAAAACCATAAGTTTGTCTGAGTCATTGTTGACTTCATTCAGCTGTCCTGTAATCATGTGTTAGTTTCCTTTTGGCAGCAGAAACTTCACCAACCCAGGTTTTATATCTAATTACTGTTTGAAAACAAAGCTTCAATCTCAACAACTTGGCCCACATTAGAAGAACGCCGTATGCGCACCAATCTTAAGGCACACATCTATTCATATGTATGCAAAATAGCTTCTGTAACCCGTGCTATCACCCTTTATCACTCTGTAAACAAAACGTTTATTTTACTATGGCAAATAAAAAGTTTGATCACTTAAAGGTATAGTTCACTCCCCCCAAAAATTAATTATATCAGTTACTCACCCCATGGAGACTTGAATGTATGAATATTTCTTTTGTTTTTGTGTCCAAGCCCATAATTTGATGACCGGTAGTGGTTCCGGCAGGACACAAAGAGTCTTCTTTGTGTCTCCTACCGGAACTGCTGCCTACCGGTCCGCTGGTCATCAAATGATTGGCTTGGGAATGTGACAAAACCAAAACAAATCCATGAATTCAAGTCTCCTCCATGGGGTAGAAAATTAGTGTACACAAAGTACTGATACAGCCAATTGAAAGATAATTCATAACTTTTTGAATGGTTGTATATGTTAACAGGTAATAACGGGTGGTTGTCACAAAAATCCCAAGACACACATGGACTTGTCTCACAGCCAACCAGTGTTTGAGAACCACATGGTCGTGAATGCGTGCGCCTCCATGCAATATGCATGGATTATTCACGGTATCTCTTGTCTTTTCCCTGTCTTTTTGCACGTGCCAGTGTCTCGCTGTCTCCCTCCGCCACCCCCCCCCCCCCCCTGTCCGTTAAACACATTAAAACCAGGAAACCATCCGTGTCATTTTAGATTGAGCTTAAAAAAAAGCATTATTTTATACTTCATATACCACTGATATAGTAACAGGCCTTAATGGCATAAGTCTGTCAGTCAGTTAATGGCAAGTCTGTCAGTCAGTGTGTCTGTCTTCCTAACAGATGGACGGACACACAAAGCTCCATGTGTTCAGTACAGCGTGTCTATTGAAGTGCTTGTGATGATGTCTCTATTTGTTTCCATGAAAACAACACATAGAATGTCCACTTTACGCTGCCATGGTTTAATGCATACCTTCACGGTATAATGTGCGTTGATGAGTAGAGATCTAGATCAATGCAAAATTCTGACCAATCCAAGTCATTATAGATGTGAAAGGGTGGATATGAGAGCAGATTTAAAGCTGCAATCCGAAACTTGAATGATTAATATGACGTTATTTTAACCCGTCTGTGTGGTAGAGTATATTATGGTGTTTTTTTGGATGAGAAATGAGACATGTTGATTTACCTTTGTGTGTTTACATTATTATCAGTTGATGAAACCTTTACAATTATAAAAGCTACGTAAATGTACTCTGCTTTCATGCCAGCAGACTGGAGTAGATCCTGAAATCCTATGTTTGAATCGAGAATCGTTTTGAATCGGAACAAAATCGATTTTGAATCTGAAAAAAATAACGTTTGAATCGAAAATCGTTTGTTTTGAAAAAACGGGGGAAAAACGGAATTGTGACCCCAAGAATCCAAAACGAATCGAATCGTGAGATAGCAGACGATTCACAGCCCTACTTGGTAGTACAGTATAACACTGTAGATCGCTGTGGATCGCGGCCATAATGCAATCTGTCCCTTTTGCTGCGAGCAACTAACCTCCTCCCTGCCTAAAAGAGAGCTTTTTCAGACTTTCAATGTTTAGTTTCTTGTCGCCTATATGCTGCTTCAGAGGCTGTTCCACTTCGACAAGAAGCTATTTCTGGGGGACGTCGTCAGCAGCATGCAGTGAGATCTGTAAATATTGGAGCAGTAAGCAAAAGCCTTTTTTTTATTTTTTTTATTTTTTTTACTGCTCATCTGCAGAATAATATGGATTTTGTGTCTGAAAGATGCATAACAGGCAGGAAGTGGACCGCCAGCCAGGTGGTATTTATGTATTGGGCCCTTCATATTAAATTCATGTCACCTAGAAAACACAGTGGCGAAAGCTCCAACATGATCGAGTTTTTAAATTAGTTGCCGAATATTTTTTGTTTTTAAACAAACAGGAAGGAACAATAACCGAAACCCAGAGAGAAAAAAAGAAAGTGGAAAAGACGGAGTAATATTAATATTAGATGAAGACAGACAAAGACAAATAAGCGACAAAGCTCAGTGACCAAATACACATTTGCCTAAGAGGCTGCAGCAAAGACTTACATTTTTTGCCATTCAAAACTTCTATTGAGGTTTCTGAATAAAGATTCAACGTCATTATTATAATGACTTTAAAAAATCCTCCAATAATAATCAAACATTCTATTAAGCAGCATTTTGACACTAGAATGACGGGGAATTCCATAACTATGAAAATGGCCACGGTCATTTGGACTGCTCTCTAAATATTTGCACCTAATTTCCATAATCAACACAAAATCTAGAAATAAATGACGGGGGGTTGGCAGGTTTGCAACGGACACACAGGCAGTCTAACCTCTTCCCTGTGTGTGTTGGCTTGTGATATGCGCCATATTGCCTGTGATCTGAGTCATTCATCTTTATAGGGGTGTGTGCGTTCCTGCGACATAGGGGTGTGTGTCCTTAAAGGTGCAGATAGCCATTAGAGTTCCCTCTGCAGCCCTCTCCCCAGCACTGGAAGCCATGATGACTGCCGTTTGTGATCAAGTGCTTGCACGACAACACAAATCCAATCCATCAAACCTCGCACTGAGAGGTTTAATCTCAAACGACAGAAACCAGTTACTTAGCCTACATCACATATTATTTTTTTGTGAGTGTGTAGTTCAGCTATTTTCTGAATATTTATCTGTGGAACCAAGTCAAACTAAATGTAATGTCTCAACTACTACAATTCCGAGTGCTTGTCAGGGTGGGGGGGTTCAAATATGTTTCATTTTTTTTGGGAGGTACCAGGGGGTTCCCAGCTAAATGAGTTAACATAGCGTCACAATCATTTTAACCACTTAGCTTTGGCTATTCAAAAATAGCAGATCTACAAGCTCATTGCCGCGCTATGAGCTTGTAGATCTGCTATTTCTTTTAAATCGTGAAAATGTGTGCATATCTTTGAATATATATATATTTTTTAGGCCCGTCCCCGACTAAGGATTTGTTTAGTCGACTCTAATTGGCGACTAATTGCCAATAGTCGACTGGCAGTCGACTAATAAAAAAATTAAAAAAATAAAAACTTTTTTTTTTTTTGGGGCCAAAACATTTTATTTCAAAGGGCCAAGTCTACACAGTTTGTTTTGTCTCCAGCAGAGTTTCTAGTGTCTCTATCTCTCTCTGGAAGAGGTTGCACATGAACCTCTGCAGCCGCACTGAGGCGCTCCAACACAAACAATACCAATACAAAGACGAGGAATAAGAAGAATGTAGTGGAAGTTACGTGTGGTTGCAGGCGTAGACTTGGCCAAAAAACAATTTAAAACATTTTTGGCCCTTTAAAAAAATATTATTATTTTTTTTTTTTTCGACTAGAGTCGACTAAGAGACACTTAGTCGACTCGGACCCCCCGCGACTAACCAGTCGACTAGTCGACTTAGTCGAGGTCAGGCCTAATATTTTAAAGCAATCATTTTCAACTCAAATCTTTGCTTCTGGGGGTCCCTGGCACAAAACATTTTCAGATGGGGGGTCCGCGGCCAAATGTATATCAATTTAGGGGTCCTTGGCATGAAAAAGGTTGAAAACCACTGGTCTATGACATACAGTTTCAGTGCCATCACAGCCCTTTTGACTTCTATTATAAAATTAGAGTTCAATGTTTATATAAAACATACTTTTAGGTGGATGTACTTCTTTGGCCACAGCGCAGTACACATGAGCAGCAGTGTGTGCAGCATTTGAATGTTGAATCTCTCATTTTTAACCCCATTGACCCTATGGCGTCCCTATTCTGAGCAAAACTACACTGTCGAGTAGCAGTAGACATTTCTACTGTATCTGAATGTGTGCAACTGTATGGATGTATGAATTATTGAACACAAGAAGCCTCAGAAATATACAGACTGGTTGTCATGGCGTTGGCGTTGACCTTTCCGCTGATTGACAAGCCAAGAGGTCAAACGACATCTGTCCATACGCGGGGAAGAGGGCCTCGTGAGTCCCGTACACACTCAGCACATGGCATGTGTGTTACTGCGGTCAAGTCTTAAAGACGGCTCACTGCACGTAATTTATCGTCGGCCCAAAGGAAACGTTTAGGCAAAACGTAAACATAGCAATGAAGCCAAGAGAGGTTTTAAAAGATTTACAAACATTTGTGCGTTTTAGGCACTTCAGTCGATTTTCCTCGTCCAGAGTTACTTAATTAAAGCAACAGCACTGTAGTGTAAGCATTCGCCGTTAATTAGTTTCGCGTGCACCGTGCACACACACACACACACACACACACACACACACAAAAAGGCCCAACCACACGTTTTGCTTTAGAGCAGTTCAATGTGATGAGTCTTGTTTCGTTTAGATTACCGTAGAATAAAACTCACTCTGAATAATATAACCCACCCCAGGCACACACACACACACATTTATATATACATATTATTTCCACATTCATTCTCTGTTCCTCTTTGTGGTTAAATTCTCTTGATTTGGCGTGCAGACAGACACACACACACACACACACACACACACACACACACACACACACACACACACACACACACACACACACACACACACACACACACACACACACACACACACACACACACACACACACACACACACACACACACACACACACACACACACACACACACACACACACACACACACACACACACACACCTCCAACCAGCTTCCTCTTTATGTATTCACAGTTTAACGATATAAGATGTGGTGTATTGGCTCAAGTCCACTAGTTGCACAAAAGCTGTTTTCTCTTTCTGGGACACAGGAGGTTGTATTCTGTTCAGATAGCCATCAGCACAAGTCCAGCCACTGTGTGTTCTAGGACAGTGGTTCTCCACCTTTTCAGGCTGTGACCCCCCCCACAATAATCATATTTGAACTGAGGACCCCCCACCCTGACAAGCACTTGGAATTAGTAGGCATTACATTTAGTTTGACTGTTCCTAAGATAAATATTGTGAAACTAGCCGATCTACAAGCTCTCGCAGTGCGAGCTTGTAGATCGGCTATTTTCACAATGTTTTCCTCTTTCTAACTTAAAGGTCCTTCAATTGTAACTTTAGAAATGTGCAGATATACCCTGTGTACACTTAAGCCGCTTTTCCATCACAGCTTAAGCACGACACTGTCCAGTACAGTCCAGAACCACACCGCACCGCTTCAAAATGTCTTGCGTTTCCATTGCACAAAAGTCCCCACTCGCAAAATCCCCACCCCCCCTCCCCTCCCGAAGGAAATCAACGCCCCTTTCTTTAACACACCAACTTAGCCTCAGGCTACAGGGTTAGCCTAAATGCTAGCGTGCTTCCTCAGAGCTAGTTTGGCTCTTAAGTTATTATTTGGCCATGTTCACCCTGACTTTAATCTTCGCTATTGTTGGGAAGACCTGTGTGGTGTCTAAACACGTTGCCATCACTTATATAAAAAACATTATTAGCGTGTCGCACATTCATTGTTGCCAGGTTTAGCAGAAAAAAATAAGCAATCAGGTCTATGAAAACAATCCCAAAAGAAGCGACTATCTACGGCTATTTGAAAATAGCAGATCTACAAACTGTGCGACGCATTGTGAGTGTGTGCATCTGCTATTTAAAAAAAAATATATATATAATGTTGACAAATACATATTAATTTGGGGGTCCTTGACATGAAAATGTTTAAGAACCACTGGTTTCAACAACATATGGAAACAAGCCCCAAATAATCAACTACATTTTAGAAACAAGCAGTGGTGGAAAAAGTACTCAAATGTTTTACTTATGTAAAAGTATCAATACTGCAATGTAGAAGCACTCTACAAGTGAAAGTCTGGAATTACTTGAGTAAAAGTACAAAAACTATTGGTATCAAAATGTACTTAACTCATTCACTGCCAGAACTTTTTTATTTTTGCGTTTGACAAACTGCCAGAGATTTTTCATAGAAAAAAAAAGTACTCAGGAGCCAAGATACAAAATGTTTAAGTTTTAAGTTAACAAGGAAGTGGATTGGAGTCTAGATCTTCAACAAATCATATCTCCTTGGTCTTTAGGTTAAAAATTAAAAGAAAAAATTTAAAGTCGTTTTAGTCGTTCTTGGCATAGGGGGCTTAAAGGACAAAAGTCGTTTTAGTCGTTCTAGGCAGGGAATGAGTTGGTACCAAAAGTAAGTACTAAAATATTTGAAAATAGCAGATCTACAATGATGCGATGCGTTGTGAGCTTGTAGATCGGCTATTTTCAAATAGCCTAGGTATAAAATAGGGCTTAAGTGGTTAATGTATGTTTTATAATGTAATCATTTATATCTGAAAAGTAACTAGTAACTAATAACTAATACGTTTTCAGATAATTGTAGTGGAGTAAAAGTACTACCAATATTTACATGCAACTTTACAGAAAAATAAGCCCAATGTCGCTTATAATAAGTGGACATGGCAACACTGCTACCGTAGTGTTTACATTTTACAGAGACCTGAGTGGACAGACACAGCTGTGAGCCGACCAATCAGTGGCAGTCACAGCTTTAGCCCCGCTCAGACCTACCCAAGACTGGGTACTTTTTAGGCACCAGTTTAGTACCACTTACACACCACTCTACCCACTTCATTGTAGTGGAAACCGTTGCTGTGGTGGGCGGTGTGGGGTGGGGCTAGGTAAGTCCATGTATATGGAAAGCCGCCTTTATACTGTATGTTGGTTTGTTGACTGTTGAGTGAGAAAACAATGTTGCACATTAAGCTAATCATCTGTGGGACCCCCCCCCCCCCCCCCAAATCATTTAGGGACCCCCCAGGGAACCACCGTTCTAGGACAATGGTTCTCAATCTGTGGGCCGTGAGGATATTGCAAGTGGGCCCCCAAATAATTGGCAAAACACTTCATATTTTAATGATAATATAAAATATAAAAAAATATTATATATGTATATGTGAAAAAAGGCCTTGAAAACCTTGTAAATGTTGTTTTCATTGTGATACTGCTAAACAGGAACTCAAAGTACACAACGCCCGTAGTTCCATTGATCCAAGCCGGAACACCATCGATTTAAATGACCACAACAACATGCTGGCGGCTGTCTGTCGCGTTAAGTGGTCAGATGGGTGGGCTCGGCTGCGGGGCTTTTTCAAGTGGGCCCTGATCCAGAAAAAGCCGAGAACCACTGTTCTAAGAACCACTGTTCTAAGAACCACTGTTCTAAGATAGCATGTCGTTGCTGTCGGGCAGAAAACCTCTTCATCTCCATATTTTATGTTTTAGTGTTTTTTTCGTAAATCAACGCCCGTCTTGATCATACTACAGCGTCACACGAAAAGGATAAAAAAGTAGCAGATCCACAAGCTCGAAACGCGGCGCGAAGCGACGCGTTTTGAGCTTGTAGATCTGCTACTTTTGATTCTTTTGAATTTGAATCCTGAAAAGTAACAGTTTCGGACATGAGGTTTCCACCCGACAGAGAGACGATGTAATGTATTCTTCAGGTAAGCCTTAAATAGCCTCAAACATGCACTGCAGTACAGACAAAACGGTGTTTGTGTGCTCTCAGATAGCCCCCCCCCCCCTCCCTCAAACGTGACCTGACCCTGGCCTGCCTACACACACACACACACACACACACACACACACACACACACACACACACGCCATTGTGAGATGTGAGATATTAGCACCTTAGTATCGGGGCCAAGGAGGGTAAAAAGGTGACGCCCTGCGTTTTGTGAGGTCTGGGCCTATACATGAGGTTTGTCTCAGCGGGTCACACATGACCTTGGTGTAACAGGTTCTACGGTTCAGAGAGACCCGACAGCTGCACACAGAGCGGGGAGACTTGTTGTTCTCTCGCCATATTAAATGTCGTCAGGTTTTCTCTAAACTTCGGTAAATAAATAGCGCCAGGTTTTATGTTCATTTTCAGGAACAAATGTAGAAAAGGTCAATATCGAAAATACAGGCAGCAGGCAGCCCCGACTGATGCCAGAAGTTTGAGTTCGATACCATCCCACTGGCGGAGAGTCCTACCTAGACCACCGTTTACAGATTTTGACCGATATTTTGTAAAAAAAAATACATTTTCTAATCAATTTGAAAAACGTAACATTCGATAAATAAAATTATATTTGACAACATTTAACTAGAATTTAATTTATTTAAACACTTAAGTCCTATGACTTTTTCACTTAGAATGACAAGCCCAAAATATAGGGATGGAAATAGAATAAAAGGTTGAAAGTTGACAGATGTTTGTCTCAGCAGGTCACATGACCTCGGTGTACCAGGTTCTAGCAACCCGATGGTTCAGAGAGTTAGTACCTGACAGCTGCAGCTGCACACAGAGCAGGGAGATATAAATCTCCTCTTCTGGGGGTCCCTGGCACAAAACATTTTCAGATGGGGGGGGGGCGGGGGTCCACGGCCAAATACATATCATTTTGGGGGTCCTTGGCACAAAAAAGTTTGAGAACCACTGATTTAGAGGGCATGTGTAGAATCGGCCTCAGATCTTGATGGGTTATTCATGGGTTAAAGCAAAAATAAAATCTCACAACTGAAAATGCTTATATGACAAAGTCCTAATGTGCGATTTGTGAAACATTATGAAAGGAGCCCCCCACTCAATAACACAGATTCCTAAACAATTAACAAAAATTATGACGTTTTAGTAGTTTAGTATGTCCCCGGCGCATTGAGAGCTTGTAAATCGGCTATTTTCGCTGCACAACATGCTTCCATAGAAGATATGCTGGCTTCATATAGAATAAAAATGACTGAAATCAGTCGTGGCGACTGAGAACTTTAATCTATCGTTTTAATGTATCGAATGTATGAAGTTTTCACTAAACTTCAGGAAATAGCGGCAGGCTTTATGTCCATTTTCAGGAACAATGTAGAAAAAGTCAATATAGAAAAAAGACTGAAGCCAGAGGTTAGAGTCCGATGCCAACCCGATGGCGGAGAGTCCTACCACCGATTACCGATTTTGAACGATATTTTGTCAAAAAAGTGCAACATTTTCTAATCAATTTGAATAACTTAAGATTTGATCAAAATGTTCTATTTGAGAACATGTATTTAAACACTTAAGCCCTATAACATTTTCACTTCGAATGACATGCCCAAAAATATGGGGATGGAAATAGAATAAAAAGGTTGAAAGTGGCAACAAATTGGGCCACATAACTGCCGATACCGATGTCGTCAAAAAGAAATTAAACATTTTTCAAATAATGACCGTTCCATCCACTGGATCCACAAATGGAAAAGACTTATTTCAGCGATGTGATGACAAATAATTCACCTAAAATCTTCTGCTCTCCATTTCCCCACTGCGTCTGATTTCAGTTAAATGAACACACATGGAGGTACACTGCTACATTGTGTAGTAAGGAAGTACACAGGAAACGTTACTGTGTCACATTGTCTTGACTGTCAACGCCTGGTCCACACTCCATACATATTCGTCTTCATCATCATCATTACTTTTAGGTCATCCACCCCCCCCCCCCCCCCCAGCCACGGCCTACATATCTGAACTGAATGGGTTAAGAACAAAGCTTCCACAGCCATGAAGACCTGAGGCCGATTAAAAAAAAAACGACTTCTAGATTGCGCCACGTTTCGAGCTTGTGGATCTGCTACTTTTTATGCTTTTTGTGTGACACTGTAGTATGGTCAAGTAGGGCGTTAATTTACAACAACAAAAAAAACACAAAAAGTTAAAATGTGGAGATAAAGAGGTTTCAGCCCGACAGCAACGATATATATAGCTAACCGAAAGGACGTTCAACAGTTTAAACAACATATTCCACGTTCCAGTTCTAAATGGGTTTTAAGGGGAACTATTTGTTTTAGGCCCTGCAGCCGGTATCGCATACAAAATAAAAAATTACATAACCACAGCAAATTTACAATCTCAACAAACAAACAAAAAAGAAAAATGAAAACCCAATTCAATATAAAATAGGCCAGGACGCTTGGAGCAGCCTAAGGCGTTGTGTTGTGTGCGGCGGCAAATAACACAAATACAATACAGCCATCTGTACATAATTCGGCAGAGAGATGGGGTGCATTAGTAACAGCTTGATGTACAGAGAGGGCAGCCCTGCCCTGAATCACACACACACACACACACACACACACACACACACCCCACCCACTCCAAAAACCACCCCACCGCCATACGTATACAATGATTACACACCCCCAAGAACCAAGATGGCGTTACCTCCATTACATAGGTGACTTATCCATCCACACACACACACACACACACAGTCACACACACACACAGAGTGCACACGCACCACTAACTCTACATTCACATGGCAGACATCCACGCTAGCATAGCTTACACTGATTAGCCGTTGTTGTATCTGCTTAACCACTTAAGCCATATACTTTGTTGTCATAGGATAGGATGAATAGAGAGAAAGTAACCAATCACCAAGCTCCCAATTCTTCGTTCTTTTTTCTTCTTTCTTTTTTTAATGTGTGAAAGTTTTTACAAGATTTTGAAATGTTTTGCCAATAGACCAGATCGGAGTGTTTGTAAACAAACAAGCAGAGTGGTATTTACGGGTAGAATGTCTCTATTTTATATTATTTACACAATATCAGGGTGATCTAAAGAAGAAAAGAAACAGCAACAGCACACTCACCAACTCTGTGCAAGTATCCCAACATTTTATTGCAAGCTTTTGGTCGTGTGACCTTCTTCAGGCAATGCCTGCGGTTGCAGTTTTTTTTTGTTTTGTTCACCCTTATGTAATTCAGTTCAGCTCCAGCACCTCACCCAAGTGTTTGTTTGTTTGTTTTATGGATGAGCGGTGGTTTAGTTTACTTTTCATATTTACACAGTATAGAATGTTTGTCAACCTGTGGATATTTAAAACTAAATAATATATTTATAATAGCCAATAACAATACCATAAGTGTCCTGTTCTTCCAGACATGAGGTTACTGAATAATACTGCTATACCGCTGCCGGCGTTTATACATGGATTCATTTAAATCTTTGGCTGTGGTGATGTGAAGATAATTTGGTCTATAATTATAATGACATGCCCAAAAGATAGGGACACCAGGTTTAAAGTGGTTAACCCATTCAATCCCGGGAAGCATCTGTGTCATTTTAGATTTATTTGGCTATTCGAAAATAGCAGATATACAAGCTCATAGCCCGGCACCGAGTGCCACGCTACGAGCTTGTAGATCTGCTATTTTTGAAAAATTGTGCAAATCTTTGAATATATATATTTTCAAAGGGAACATTTTTGACTCAAATCTTTGCTTCTGTGGGTCCCTGTTACAACATATTTTGAGATGGGGGTCCGCAGCCAAATGCATATAATTTTGGGGGTCCTTGACATGAAAGTTTGAGAACCAATGCAAAAAAAACAGTTAGGATTTAGAAGACAAATTATATATATTCAAAAGATTTGCACAAACGTTTCACGATTCTTAAAAAAATAGCAGATCTACAAGCTCGAGCGCTGCGCTATGAGCTTGTAGATCTGCTATTTTTGAATAGCCAAAGAAATCTAAACTTCTTTCTTTCCCGGTCTAAATGGGTTAAGATGCACACACAACACACACACACTCTCACGCAGAGACTTGCTGAGCAAGAGTGCGCATGCGCGTGTCCCTCTGTACTCTCACACACTCTCACACGCAACTGTCCTCTCTCGCATGCGTGCACACATCTACACACTTGAGCAAAAAACACGCAGCAGAGACTAGACACGCAACGCAAGCCCCCTCCCCCTCCCCCCTCATGACAAGAGACATGCCAGGCTCAAGGGCTCCACACAGCTTTAAGGCCTGTCTGGACAACAGACAAAAGACAACTAACCGGCTTCATGTAGTTGCGTATTGAGAAAATACGGTATAGTGGCATTTAGTATATTATACACCACTTATCCTGAGAAACTTAACCCATTAAGAACTGAGGCCGTGTCTAAAAAAAATCTAAATCCTAAAAAAAAAATCGGAAAAAAATATAAAAGAATAATTTTCACGATTTTTCAAAAATAGCAGATCTACAAGCTTGTAGCGCGGCACTCGGTGCCACGCTATGAGCTTGTAGATCTGCTATTTTTTAATAGCCAAAGAAATGTTAAGCGACACAGATGCGTTCCAGGTCTTAATTGGTTAAAAGGGCATAGTGTGTAACTTTGCTCTGTTTACATAACAAAACAATAAATACTTTTTTTTTTACAGATCCTTTCACCCTATACCAGCAGTAATCAGTCACTGGGGTAGTGTGGTGGTGTTTACCTGCAGAAACACACTGCCCGCTCTCGCTGTATTTTGGTGTTTGTTTTGCTAGACGGGGATGTTTTTTGGGCTAAAACAGTGAAAACACCAAAACACAACGACAGAGCAATGTGTTTCTGGCAGGTAAACACCACCACACTACTGCAGTGGCTGATGATGACTACTGGTACAGAGAGAAGTGATGGGTATATATTGTGTTGTTATGTAAACACAGGGCAAAGTACATAATATACTATGAATTTAAAACAAGCAAAACTATATGGAGTAAATAATATCCATTCTCTGTCATCCAGTCCTGAGGGTCAGCGCCACAGTGTTCAGACAATGACCCTGAGATTTGACAATGTCAGTTAAACAGGAAGTGCCATGATAATTAGATGTATATAAACATTTCTAGCAAAACAAAGCCACACATCCATGTACTGTATATATATCATATCATTGCTGTCGGGCAGAAACCTCCGATCTCCATATTTGAACTTGTTGTGTTTTTTTGTAAATTAACCCATTAACTCATTGAGTACCCAGATTATTTCTGGCTATTTCTGGCCAGTGCGATTTTAATTTTTTAAGTAAAAAAGATGTGCTTTGAAAGCGAGATACAGCCTTCTTCAGTTATAAGTTAAACAAGGTGTGGATGGAGCTGCAAATCTTTAGATAATGATATCTTGGGTTCTGAACAAAAAAGAAAAAAAAAATCTTTTTTTTATAACTTTTTTTTTCAAAAACACCTGAAACACATGATTGGCACGTTGCACCATAGCGGTAAAACACGTGACACGTGAATGGCACTCAATGAGTTAAGACCTGAGGCGATTCTTAAAAATGTTTTCTAAATCCTAATCCTTTGGAAAAAAAATATATATATATATATATATATTTTTTTTTTTCAAAAATAGCAGATCTACAAGCTCATAGCGTGGCACTCGGTGCTGCGCTATGAGCTTGTATATCTGCTATTTTTTAATAGCCAAAGAAATCTAAAGTGACACAGATGCGTTCCAGGTCTAAATGGGTTAACACCCTACTTGATCATCCACACAAAATTATCAAAAAGTAGCAGATGTACAAGCATGTCGATCTGCTACTGTGGCCGTTTTTGGAATTAGAATCCTGACAAGTAACTGCTTTGGACATATTGTATGAGGTTTCCACCCGACAGACAATGTCCCGACAAAACTGGGGGACGTGCAGTGCGTCTGTCGAAGGCATTAACACACTCAAGAGGTTAGAGGCTAGCCTCCATTATATGAAAACTAGTCTTCCCCCTTTGATATGGCCCACACACACACACACACACACAATACACTTCAAGGCTGAACACAAACCCTCTCACACACACACACACACACACACACACACAGTACCATAAACACACACAGACATTTAGGTCAGGAGCCCAGCATGTTAAGGTCAGGGGTCGAATTGTTACGAGGCCAGATCCATGTTGAAACGTAAATCCATGTCTATCCTAGCGTTACGATGAAGATGACATGTTGTGACGGCGGTGCATGGGAGGTGGAAGTGTTTCGAATCCCCTTCAGTTTGTACAAATCATTAAAAGAAGCCCTCGGTTTTGTTTATTTAGAGCCGGGGATGATTTAAACTGGGGGGAGGGTTTTGAACCAATACCACGGGATATTACAGGAAGATATGCCAGCAAATCTGTCCAGGGTTAGAATTGCTTTTTTTGAACGGGAATGAATCACTGACGTATTCAGTTCGGGGGCAAGAATTGAATACAAACATGTTGTCGGATTCGTACAGACAGAATCATTTTTATTGAAATGATTTGCAGCTTTTATGAGTTTCAGTGAATGAAGACCGTACATTTTCATGGGGACAACAGCAGTTGACTACTGTTACAGCCACTTAAAGGATGGCCTTTTTAAAGTGGAAAAACACAATTCTGTTCTGTACCAATGCCTGCCAGTACAAACGGGTTTCAAGTTGGGATTTAAAAGATGGCAGAAGGTTCTATTGTGTCCCTCACTCAAATATCTGTTTAAGGAGAGTGTCAGCCAAGTGCTTAAGATGGACATTATGTCATCTGAAGCTCCCTAATCACTAATCGCGTGATAGATTATTAAACATGTAAAGGACACTCCTCTTTCCTGGTGTTTTAGCGCTAACTATGATCAGGGGCGCCGCTGGCCTGGTGGTTAATGAGCATACCACATATAGGCTCTAATGCCGCCTGACAGCTTGTCACTCCCTGTGTCTCTCTACCACTTTTCCTGTCTCTCTCTCTACTGTATACCATCAATAAAGGCAGACAAGCCACACCCCCTCAAAACAATTCTAATATGATCTTTATTGATTCATATGATCAAATCTACAATGATTTCCTCTGTTGATTCATATCTACTGTTATCTCATATCTACTATGATCTCTAATGATTCTAATCTACTATAATGTTCTCTAATGATTAAATCTGTGTATTGATTAAAATTACTATGATCGCTATTGATTCAAATCTACTGTGATCTCTTTTGATTCAAATCTACAATGATCTGTTGATTAAAAACTACTATAGTATAGTAATAAATATACTATAATCTGATCTCTATTGATTCATACTACTGTTATCTCTACTGATTCATGTCTACTATAATCTCTGTTATCTACTATGATTTCTATTGATTCAAATCTACTATGATCTACTGTGTTTTGATTCAAAAAAATTACTATGGTCCTCATTGAATAATATCTACTATCGATTCAAATCTAGCTACTATTGATTCTAGAAATCTAGAGTTCTATTGATTGATTCAAACTGGAGCCATGTTTATGTGAACTGGGCCATCGGAAGCAGATTGCAAGTTAAATTAAACTTTTCAAGAGGGAGTAGCAGTGTGGAAGGACTGTGCAGCAGAACACAGGAACACAATACACAAAATCACAAAGACACAATAATCGACAATGTTGGGTACAGAAAATGACAGAAGACAGTTTCCCCCTGCATATTAACCTTTTGTGTGTGTGTGTGTGTGTGTGTGTGTGTGTGTGTGTGTGTGTGTGTGTGTGTGTGTGTGTGTGTGTGTGTGTGTGTGTGTGCGCCAAAGCGTCTAAAAGAGAATTTATTCAGTGCTTGGACAAAGGTCGTAAATTACAGCTGGCCTCTGGCAGTCTGAAGAGAAAAGAGGAGACATCCTGCTGTGTCTGATAAAAAAGAAGAAGGAAAAGAAACAAACAAAACACCTGTCTGTCTGTCTGTCTGACTGTTTGTCTGTTTCTGCCACTACCCATCAGAGAGGCTGTGGCTACAGCAGAGACGGTGCCATTGGGCGATGCCACACGCCACGCCACGCCACAGTCTTTGGTCTGCCTCTCTGCCAATCCAGAGAGAGCAGAACAAGAAAAACAATATCACCAGTACCACCTCTTGCCCCCACTTACGCTTCTGGGTGTTTGCAGTTTGCACGCTATAGTGTGTGTGTGTGTGTGTGTGTGTGTGTGTGTGTGTGTGCACCCACAAGCGTGCGCATTGTTCGCATGCCATATCAAGAGAATTTAACCACATAGGGGAACAGAGAGTGAATGTGGAAATAATATGGTTTCCTTGTGGCACTCAACATATTAGACAGACACAGATACACAGTCAGATTAGATTAATGCATAATATCATGTCTGACTGTATAATTATTACAGTCCTTCAAATAGACAGATAATAGAACACAAGTTGTATTGACCTGAACTACAGGAATATTAATCTTCAGTTTGATCATATACATTATTCCTCTGGCTCATGTCTTCATTTATCATGCAGCTGATGACAACCCCAGTGTCTCATCTCTCCATCTGCCTGCCTGTCTATCCAATCCATCCATCCATCCATCCGTGTATCCTGTCCATATATCCATCTGTCTATCATTGATGCACCAGTGAGTATGACAAGGCAGCAGCAGGTCAACACAGGACAAAACAACAAGCTCACTGTGGCATCCCGGCAGGCTAGGGCGTGCGTAGTGCGTACTGTCGGCCCGGGCTGGATGTGTCGTTGGTTTGAACCCGGCTTCTACCTTTGTGATATCTCAGCATGGTAACCGGAACGCTCGCCCCAAAACACACTCACCCCCAATTTTTTTGGCGGAACGCTCGCCCCCAGCGGTTCTTGTATTGGTTTTTACTGAGGTTAAGGTTAGGAATATGTTTAGGGTTAGACATAGTTTTACTGAGGTTAGGGTTAGGAATAAGGCTAGGTTTAGGCATAGTTTTACTGAGGTTGAGTTTAGGAATACCTGGTGGCGACCGTTCCGAGGTCACCGGATTAGACCCGGGCCGAGCGTGTTTTGGGGTGAGCGTTCTTGTATTCCTCAGCATCCATCACAAGCAGACAAGTTGATCACAATAGCACAGTGATTCTCAGGACCCCCTCAACTACAGACCTGTAAAAGGTCCATTTGGAACCCCTCAAGGAACACTGAAGGTCCCTTGTCCCCACTTTGAGAAGCACTGCACTTAGTGCACTAGCAGTGCAACGCTCAGAAAACACACAGCCTCATTTTACCAACTTCTTCTACACACTGAAACCACATCTAGACTCTTGGGTTCTGAGAACCCTGAACTGCTGTTCTCTACCAGGTACTTGCCTGTCTCAGCTCCCTCAGGTCTAGATTGAGTCCCTGATTAGGCAACAATAATTAAATTAAAAGTATACACAGATTAAGTGTCTCAGTGTATATCACTCACTGAAAATCTCAGCATATCACTTTTTGGCATAAAGACCTCATATCTTGCTGCTGGGGGGGTTCTCTTTACTTTTAAAAGGCTACAAGCGAGTCCCTTTGTTTCTCTGTAGTTTGTCAGAGATCTGCTTTCTTCTAGTGTTTTAGAAACCCTGTCTATACTCTCGACACTCAAAAGAGATTTCACTTGGGTCCAAAGCTTCCTTCTTTGTCCAAGAAGCACCACCAGAATGTCACCAACTGCCAATTAAAACCAATTAAAAGTTGGTCACCAGTCTCCACTGGAACACCAGGGGGGCGTGTTACAGTGTCGCTGTGCCCACATTTTCATATTTGTCTGTGTGTGACTGTCGCTTCTTTGTCCTGTTTCCCCCCTCCACTCTCTCTAGCCTTAGTTACAACATACATGTCAGTGTGTAGTGTTTCCCTATCTATAGGCCCCTGTGCGCCCTGCCTGCCAGCCGCAGAAACGCACACTTCAGCCGCGCACTGTGGAAATGCAGAGTGCTCATGTAACTCAGAACGAGTGTGAAAATGGAAACCACATGGACCCACACAGACTAAAAGGGTCCTTTTTGGTTCCATCTGCTCACTCTCTCTCGGAGTTACGGGTTTCCAGTCCACAGTGTGTACGGACTGACTGTGGGCCTGCTTTACAGAATTACGTAATGAAACGCGTGTTACACTGGAGCCTGTTTGTTGCAGACACTAGAAGTGTGTCCGTCCGTCTGTGGGTGCGTGTGTCTGTCTGTGTATGTGTGTCGTGTGCGTAACCCTTACCCACGACCCGTCCTTTCTGCTCCAGCCTGCGCGTGTCTGTGCCGTGGCCGTGGCCGTGGCCGTGTCCATGGTTGTGGCCGTGGTGGTGGCCGTGGCCGGGGGTGTGTGCGTGGTGCTCGGGCTTTGTTCTGTCTCCGCCCGCCCTGGCGGCAGCGGCAGCCGGGACCGCGGGGTTGTTGTTGTTGCCGCCGTCCCCTCCGCCGGCCTTACGTTCTCCCTCCCGGGACTGCAGCCGGACGGCGAGCCGCTGGTTCTCCTGCTCCTTCACGGCGGTCTCCAGCAGCAGGGTGTTGAGGCTGGACCCCACCGTCTTGCTGATCTCCTGCACGGCCAGCTGCACCACTTGCTCCAGTACGGACTCCAGCTGCCCTTGGAAAAACGAAATGTACACGGCGCCGTTCATGGTTTCTTTTTCTTCTCCTCCTTCTGCTCGGTGAGGGCTCTTTCATTCTTCTCTCTTCTTCTCCACCTTCCTCCCCCGCCTCGGCCCGCCGTTACCTACAGAATATTACATAAAAATGTTGTACACAAAAGTCAGCACTTAAAGTGATTGAAGCGACTACCTCCTCCTTTCCTCCAGCAGCACAGCAGAGCGCCGTGTGTGTGTGTGTGTATGCCAGCCTTGCCAGATTTTGTGAGAGAAATAAGCAACCAGGTCTATGAAAACAAGCCCAAAAGAAGCAACTTAGGCCACATGAGGCATGAGCACTTTTAAACATATATGCATCGGCTAGCCAATCTATAAGCTTGTAGATTTGCTATTTTCCAAAAAAAAAGTCTTGAAGAAAATGTGAAAAATGTGGAATATTTCTGAAACACTAATCTTGAATGGGGGGTCTCGGTCCCTGGTACAGAAATACATATTAATGTGGGGGTCCTTGACATGAAAATAGTTGAGAACCATGGTTTAAACAACATTAGGAAACAAGTCCAAATATGCAACTACACTTTAGAAACAAGCCCAATATTTACAAGATCAATATCACTTTACAGTAAAACAAGACCAAAGTCGCTTATAATAAACAGACATGGCAACACGGGTGTATGCGTGTGTACACCCCTTCTGGATGCTGCCGTACTGCACGGCCTAGGCGCGCAGCGATATTTCCCCCATCTCGTGGTTGGTGTAAGTTTGTCAGTCTGCTCTCCTCGCCTCGGCCCGTACGTAACGTGCCCATTCACGCCATTTTGCCTTTGAGAAAACATCAGTCAGCCGCCCCTCAAATCATGAGCCTCGTGATCTGAGGGAGCCGATGATCATGAGTTATTTAAAAAAATCAAATGCCAACTCTCTCTTATGAAAGCATAGGCCTACGCAAAATATTGATTCATTATTGATCATTACATAAGAAGAACCGTTCATGTTTCTTTTGGCCTATTCAGATTTGTTTATTGGCTTTTTTTCACATTGTGTAAAAAAAAGAAGAAGACTGTACCATGTACCGTTTAATTAGGAATATAGGAAATATAGGAAAATAAAATTTCCTTTAATATAGGAAAAATACACATGGGGGAGGAGATATGTAATAACAGGTTCATAGAATTGTCACTATATATGCTTGAGATCTGTGCAACTGGCCTGTAGTCATGACTCATACATGAGTGACAGGTTATGCCTACCCCCCTACACACCCCCTACACACACACACACACACACACACGCACACGCACACGCGCACACACACACACACACACACACACACACACACACACACACACACACACACACACACACACTCATGTGTATCTCTCTCCCTGCTCCTGACAGCCATTAAACCAACGTCAACATGACAGTAAACAGTCTCAACACAAACACCAGCGTCCAGTTGTTGATGTTTATGTCCAGTCCTCATAAGGCCTTATCAAACAGCTTCTGAGAAACGCTGTGTAAATAAATGCCCGCCACGAAAACTGGCCTGACACATATATGAAACTGTGTGTGTTGTGTGTCTTTAAGAAGCAGGAGGAGGCTCTTTGTTATGATAGGAAATCTCTCTAAGCTGCAGTTTATTATCAGGGATCAGGAAGTGTATTAATACGGTGTGTTCGCGTACAGCCGGACCCCTGCTCTCTGGCCCGATGGGGTCTCTCTGTAGTCTCTGGGCTGAGGGAGGGAAGTCGTCCATTCAGTCTGTTGACGGCTGGGCTGCCTGTAGTGTAGCGCAATGATTCTCAGCCTTTTTGTTTCATTTCAAGAACCCCCAGTTTGATATGCACATAATTTGCAATTGGACGCTCTTAATCCACAGTGACTTGCAGTAAGCAAGGTAAACGCAAGGTAAATACATCACTAGGCCACGGACATGCACTAGGCCACGGACGGTCCGTGGCCTAGCTAAAAACGAGATAAAAACGTGTATGAAATTTCATACACATTTTTTTCTCTGGGACCCCAATCCTCAGTGTTTAATTAAAAGGGTCCATTTCGACCCCTGGTGGGCCGTCGTTGAGAAACAGTGGTGTGTATAGAGGTTCACAATCACAACCCTGGTCCTCAGAGGAGCCCCATGGAGCTGTTTCGTTTTCTTCCAGGTAACTAATGTAATGAGCTACCAAATCTGTGTAGCAACTAAAAGGTCACAGGTTTGATTCCCATTTCCCACAGTGGGAATGTGTGCTGCTGTCCTCTCTATAGAGCATGGTTCTCGGAACCTTTACTTGCTCTGTGGCTTTCAGTCACTCTGGATGGTGAAATGACTGGAAGGTACTATGGTGACCCTGTGTCCATGACCAGAGCATTACACTTTCCACTGCGTGATAATGGCTCAACTCAACGCGACCCTGGGGCTGAGCGATGTGGACAAAATCAAATATCACAATGTTTGCATAAAAATACCTCAATATTGATACTGAGATTATATCGATCTACAAGCTCACCATGTCATCAATGTATCGCGATGCAAGACGTTAAAACAAGAATAAGCTTGGAGTCACCTCAAGGTTCCAAGCGAGCTGAGCTAATGCCAAAAGGTGGCGTGAAAACACTGCAATGCCCCAATACCTGCAAGGAAGCTCCTCAATAGATTAGACTTAATTGTCCCAGATTTTTGGTTTTGCCATCTGTTTAGCATGAAAGACATAAGAACAGTATACAACACAACATAAGACAGCACATAGAATACCGTACATCCATAATTCCACACAAACAACATATCAGCGAGACAGTTTGTTTAATGCTGCAATGGTTGGGTGGACAAAATAGAGGATATGCGCATGCTTAAAGTGAATGGCACATCGAGTGGCAAAGCGAGTGGCAAAGCAACATGCAAAGTGAGTTTAACATCGTTTAATGTTGTTTAATGCAATCAGATATTACTTTTCTGTTTGGATGCATGTGCTGTCAAGGCCAGAAAGTATTTTTTTGACACTCAGTAGTTCCTGCATAACTTCCGGGTTTGATGATGATGTCACACGCATATCCTCTATACCTACTAAAGCAAACTTTTTCTCAAAGTTCTGTGTCTCTGTCCAGATGGCATTATTGTGACTTGACGATTAAGGGGATGATCAGTGTCGCTTCCTATTGTGAGTGCTATAGGCGTGCGATGGCTTTGTCATTCATGTCAGATAGTTTAGGTGTAGGAAAGACAATAATCTTGGAGGGAGTACATCACCACAAGTAATACAGTAATTTAGTTTTAAATTAGACATTATATATGTGAAATGAAACAATATCGAGCAACTGCATGGCCTATTTTCTCAGCTAAAATGTTTTCAGAAACCTTTTTGACTATTTTGACTGAAATAGAGATAGTTTCCAGACAAGTTGCCCTTGTTCTTCAGTGCACTCCTGTACAGAGGGTTGGACATCGCTATGATGATGACCAGCTACTATCTGCAGTCGAAAACCCACTGGCAGGGTTGAGGGGTCTATTCCATCACTGAAGGACACTGATCTGCCGTAAATGAGACTGCTGAAGAGTTTATCTGTCTGTCTCAGAGGAATCAATAAACTAATTGCAGTATCTGAGTGCTGTAATGTAACCAATACTGTATGTTCAAATATGTTTTTGTGTAAAGCCAATGGTTGTGAATATAGTTTGTATTTGTTGATTGTACTTTCAAATTAAGAGAAGCCAAAGACAGACAGACAAACACACAGTATGACAGTATGGACCAACTGTCTTATGAGGGTGATTATGTCCATAATGTGTTTCTGCTTGTCTTGTAGAGTATGTATTTTATCACATTATGCTGCTGTAACACATCAATTGCCCTTTGGGGATTATTAAAGTATATCTCATCCCATCTCATTTACTATATAGTGTCAATGAAATGGGTCTGGCACAAATTCTGTATTCCAGTGGTTCTCCTCTTGAAAATCTCAAAAGCACCCAAGGCCACACTTTGCGGCCAACCCATCTCACTGCTAAAGTCTGTGGTTTGCCAATTACTTGGGGGCCCACTTGCTATATACTCATAGCCCACTAGTGGGCCACTGGGCCCCAGCCCGCAGGTTGGGAACCGCTGCTGCATTCAGTTCATTTAAATGTTTATTGTCTAGTAAAGGATGTTTAGTTTCCAATAGAAACACATAAACTGTGCTGGTCCTGGTCGACGAGGTCATGTTTAACATAATTAACTCTGAAACTACTTGTACCCTAGCTGACCTATAGGATCAAATCTTTCCCCGTCCAACAGGACTGTCTGCATGCATCTCAGATGTCCTACTGTCTGTCTCTCCTACGCTAGCCTGTCTCCCTCTCAGATGTCCTGCTATCTCTCTTATACACTGTCCCCCTCTCCCATTTCCTATCTCTCCTACACTGTCTCCGTCCCAGCTTTCCTTCTGTCTGTCTCTCCTACGCTGTCTCCTTCTCAGCTTTATGTCCATCTGTCTTAATAAAGCAAAAAATGCCAAGAGGAATGTGCTGCCCAGAACCCTATAAACATTAAACAGCAGGGATCATTTCAAAACACCAGACAAGGGGTTCAATATAGTCTGATAAAGTGTGCAAACAGCATGAGACAGATGGCCTTTAATGAAAAGTAACGTCATCTTATCCCGCAAAGAAGGCAAACGGGACAGACTGCTGTCTTTGCACTAAAATGTACTTTGATGGATTTGATATTCTCAGTCAAGTTATTGTTATACTAAACACCCTGACCTTGTGTTCCCTATTTTAGGGACATAATTTATGTTCCTATAAGATATGGAACACACAGTCAGGGTGTTGGGGAGGCCTGTTGAGCAGACATTTTAACCACTTAAAGCCTACGTCTATACCTTGTTGCCCGGAGTCCCCCAGTTGGTCTATAGTTGGTCCCCTCCTTTTTCCCCTCTACACCAAATCTCTTTGCAGAAAATATCCATCTACAAGCCATCCCCGATACGTCACAATGTGGCGTGTTGTGAACTTGTGGATCTGCTGTTTTTGCCAATTTGCCTATTTTCCGAGAATATTTGCATATTTCTGCCAAATGTTTGCCTATTATACGATACGATACCACTTCATTTGTCAGCTTTCACTGAATGATGTCCACTGTTCTGCTTACCCCTAGCCAGATTCTAAATTTAGCCTCAAAATCGACTGATGAACAAAGGACGCTGTAGTCTGTAGTCTGACCTTATTGAATTTTGGAACAAAAGTTTATCTATTATGACATTCCCAGAAAGGGATGCTATTGTAGGTTCATATGGTTAAAGCAAGGGTTAAATAATGGAAACAAGTCGCCTGGACCTTTTTGTGCAATCCTTGTAGCCTAAATGGCTGACTGTACCTCGTGCTGTTTACATTTCTGTCTAATAAAGTATTCAATCAATCAAAAATACTTTTAAAATCTTTTATAGTACGCAGCCATTGCTCTGTGCCGTGTTCTGCGCATTTACTTAAACATGTGAGTTTGGGGGGGTTTCCTCATTTTGGAATTTTCGCCCAATTTAGCCATCACCCTCTCATCCCAATGCAGCGGAAATTAACTGCAGTGTGACTCCTCCTGCATGGTTGCTGGACCGTGTATACTGTTGTGCCAAGCCCCACTGTTGGTCTGTGGAGGGTGCAGACAAGACAACCACATGCCTCCTGATACACATGGAATCACCAGACGGTTATTTCCGTCTGACAGTTTCACCAGGAGACGTAGATGTAACACGTGCAGAGGTTCACCCAGTTCACCTCCGCTCTGAACATGGCACTCTGACCAGCCCAGCCAGCAGGGCTGCGGGCCACAAGGTCATCATGATCACTCGTAGACATGACGACTTCCCAGTTCCCACCTGCAAGCTCTGCCAGTTTTGCTCACTGGAGCACCCGGACAAGCTGGAGGCAATGCTCACGGTAATCGAACCTCTATATGCCCCACAGATGAAAACAAACGTCTGAGTCTCTGTTGGCTTCATGTTGTTTATATCAGTGGTTCTCAAAGTGGAGAGTATGACGCAAAATCTTTTCAAATCCGCAGCCAAATACATATTAATTTGGAGGTCCTTGTCATGAAAAAGTTTGAGAACCACTGGTTTATATGTCGTTTTAATACCATTTTAATTTTAAAGCACTAGATCAATTGCATACAGAGAGGTGACAGCTTGATGATGATTATAATGATGATGATGATCATGATAACTTTGCCAGACCAGGTCTCTGACTCTGACATTGTTTCTCTTATCATATTATCTGAATTAGATTAGCTGTTATCTGATATATCATACACTGTGTGTACAGTATAGCTCTGTGTGCTGCTGCGGTGAGGCCTGCCGAAGCTCATAGATAAAACTCAGGAAATCCTATGTTTAGATCCTACATTCTGATATGCCTGTGTACACTGCTGTGCGCACACGCCTGGCCTAACGTCATGTTATTACGGGCTTTATTCTCAGTATAAGGACATCCAAGCTCATATCCTATTGTTGTTATTGTTGTTCCTGCTGCACTGTGACTGAGTTATAGCCTAAACCCCCGTCCCTTTGTTTAGCTCTTCTGTCTGCGCGGCATATTACATAACCACCGCCGGGAACGAGCTCGCGTTCCCACACACGGTCCTCCTATTACACCGACTGTTCATCGATTATGAGCCTTAAATATCTCGTTACATCACATCATCACAGCTACCGCATGCCCCCCACCACCACCACGCTGTACACGCCACGGTAGATGCAGTGGAACTGGAAACTGGAAAGCAAGCGCCACGCGTGTTTAATTGACTGCATGCCGCAGCAGCTAAGGAAGGGAGACACTCCCCCCAAAAAAGAGCGCGCGTTAACGGCGTGCGGTGCGGTAAAAACAACAGCCCTCTCTTTGGCCCGGGTGGGAGGAGGAACTATAGGATCATGGTGGGAGGAGCTAGGGGATCATGGCAGATCATTGCCGTGTTGTGTCTTTGTTGTGAGGCGACCGAGAGAACCACACGGCCGCGTTTGATTACAGACTGAAGCCCCGGCTTCTGTTGCTGCATGTCTGTCTGTCTGTCTGTCTGTCTGTCTGTAGGCAGGGGGACCGACCCAACCCGACACGGTCCAGCGGCCCGCCGTCCGTCGTCACACTGCGGGTTAATTCTCTCTCTCTCTGCCGCATTGGGACGAGGCTAGAGCGGCTCCAAGCTGCAGAAAACCCCCACGACACTCACCCAACCATCCATCCATCCATCCATTCACCCACCCATCCATCCATCCAGGAAGAACTACACTGAAACTGCAGTTTGTTTGCACACTCGGGCGGATTGATTTCCGTTTTGCCTGCAGCCTTTTTTTTTTTAGAGAGAAATACCAAACACAAACTAAAAGCTGCTGCTGTGTACCTTTTTTCTATTTATGTAAATCTACCAGCGTGGTCAGAGAGAAAGAGAAGGGGGGGGGGGATACGAAAAGAGGTAACTTGGTGAGAGGGAGAAAGGGGGGAAAAGAGAGAGGTGGTTACATGACGTGGACATACATTAACGCACAGTCACAGAGTGTGGGTTTTGGCACATGTTGGTAAACTGTGCACATAGGGCCGTTGGTTGCAACAGCGCGGAGGCTTTTTATTGGGCGTGTGTGTGTGTGTGTGTGCCCATATAGGGCCTGTATATACCGCTGTGGCTATAGGGTTCCTTTTACAGACATTTTATTGTCTGACTGGCGGCTTTGGGAACAAGAAGCCCTCCCCCTTAAAGAGTGTTTTTCAAAAACACACTGGGTTGATGGGTTCACACACGACCAGAGATTTACACAGAATTATAACGTTGAATGACGCTTACTTACTACAGAGGGCTTAATAAGAAGATAAACAGCAGCCTGGGGAGGGGGGAGTTAAAAAAAAAAGTGGAATACATTTTGTCTCATGAGCTTACATAATTGTTTCTTTTGTGGTTTAGCTACTGAAGTTTTGTTCTGGAGGGATTCATATAAGATTGTATGACTTTAGCCTATTAAAACCAGGAAAGTATCTGTGTCATTTTTCGATTTTTGCATTGGCTATTCAAAAATCTTGAAAGTGTGAGAACTAGTGATTTAGAAGGCATTTGTAGAATCAGCCTCAGGTCTTAATGGGTTAATAGTCTACATTACCATTATTTGTCTGTGGTGCAGGAGAGCCATATGGACATGTTACATGTTAACACAGCAGGCTACAATCTGCCACATGGTACAAGGACAACATGACCTGACACAGTTACACAGTGACAGTACAGTACACATAAGACATGTATAGGCTACACAGGAATACCAGGACCTCACATAGGGTACAAAGGAGCACGCTCACTGTTTGTTTACACTATGTATTATTTAAGTCGAATTTATTTTAGCCTCTGACCCGCTTCTGTCCTTCCCCGAAGGCCTTTTTGCCAGTCTGTCAGTGTAAATAAAAATGTGTTCCTAACTGGCCTGCCTCAATAAAATGAGGTCAAGCAAAGTAATTAAATGTGTGATGGCGTCACCATGGCAAAAATGAAGTAAACCGCCAAGTGGGTGATGCATTTCTGTTTAACTTGAACCATAGCATCTGGGGGGATGGGAATTAGCTGAAAACAACAGATCTACAAGCTCGCAACGTGCCTCATTGTATAGCTTGTTGATCAGCGTAAAAAGTGTTGACCAAGAAAATACAGAGCCGACCCACCCAGATATTAGTTTACAACGTATCAAAGGGTTTACTTTTTAGCATATCATTTGTTTTCAAAGTCCGTACACAACTAAACATTCAAAACTCGCAACACTCAAAAACAGGTTATAGACAAATAATAATAACATCACAACAAACTAACAAACAACACAAACCTGTTACAGTTGATGTGGAGTACTGCAGTGGTTCTCAACATTTTCATGCCGCAACCCCCCAAAATAATGATATTTGAACCGGGGACCCCTCACCCTGACAAGCACTTGTCAGGGTGTACATTTTTGACTCAGTTCCACAGATAAATCAATTTTTTAATGTCTTATATTGACAATTTGGCCAATGTTTGACCAGTTTTTATACTGTAGTATAGTGTGTTGATTGCTTTTGAAGCAGTAATCTTTTTCAATTTCATTTTTCTTTTTTTTTAGGTATTAAAAAGGTCTTAAAAGTCCTCACATTGTCACTTCACTGACCCCCCCCACCCCCCCACATCATGTGGGGACCTGACCCACAGGTTGAGAATCACTGGTGTAATGTACAGTTAATTGAATGTGGTCTGTATTGTGTAAGCGTTGCCCCTCGGAGTGAAACTCACTCCTGGATTGGAATCCCCCACCACCACAGCGCAGGTGGAACCGGTTCCTTCACAGCAGGAGGTGGAATGGTTCAGACAGTATTTGCTCAACTGGCGCTGGTGAGCAGGAGGTTGTTGGTTTAATTCCAGAACGCAATGAAGTGTTGGAACCTGATAACATGCCAGTGGCACTTTGAGATCTGTGCGTGTTGCATACCTGCATATCAAACCCACTCTGTTCTCCTCATTCATTTCACCACATGAACCCCAGCGGCCCTATATCCTAGGCATGTCATCAGGCGAACAGTCAGCAATGCATAGATGAATGTTCCGCAAAAATAGCGGCTCTACAAGCTTAAGACGCGTTGTGAGGTGTCGTGTAGACCAGCTACTTTCGCCATTTGACATACAATGAAGTATTGTAATAGGGTTTAACCTCATCATGAACCCTAACGTACCTATTCTGGGGGGCGAACGTTTGGCGAAAATAGCTGATCTACAAGCTCAGGACTGCGGTTAAGTGATCTTAACTTTTAAAAATAACATGCGAGAAGCAACAATACCAGAGTAAGCACAGTGGTAGGATGTACTTCAATTCTGACATTCCCAGCAATGCAGGTATTTTTAACCAACAGGAATACAAGGTTCAGAACCTCAGGGTGTATAGACCAATTATTTGTTTACCGACATTGAGACTGGATGCACAGGTGATTGTTTCATGCAATCAATTCTCAACCTGTTGTTTTGCCCCGACCCCTCTTGTGTGTTGGCTAGTACTGCGTGCCCTAGCGAGACCTGACAGAATGGGTTTCTTTTGCAACCAGTATGACGCTTGCAACCAGTGTGAGTCGTCTGTTAAGGGGTCTATACAACAGATGGAGTATTCTCAGGTGTGTGTGCGTGTGTGCGTGGATGTTTGTGGCTGTCTTTAATTATGTCTGTACTTCGGATCATTGTAGAAACACAGGAGTATCTGTTATTATCTGTTGCTGTGACCTTTGCACTCCATGCTGTTGATGTCTTTGTATTGTTATGTGGAGGTGGTGGTGGTGGTGGTGGTGATAAATATGAGTTTCTCTGAGCTGGCCTGTACAAAACACATTTAGTTGTTGTTAGTCTTGTTTACACAGAATGCTCACCTACATATTTCTCATTTCTCATTGTATTCATTCATAATTCAACCTGATCAGCAATTGTGAGAGTACATCAGGGGTGCAGCAGTTGATTGAGCTAATCGATTCAATCGATTACATAGTACATAAAAAATAGCAGATCTACAAGCTCACAATGTGCCACACAAGCCTGCATGTAGATCAGCTGTTTTTACTATTTTGTGGGACACCTTTGTACATGGAAGTTTTAGGGGCATACTTGGTTAATCAGAATAATAATAATCCAATTAGTTAATTTCTCCAAAAATGTGTATGACTGTATTTTTCGCATCAATTCACACACACACACACACACACACACACACACACACACACACACACACACACACACACACACACACACACACACACACACACACACACACACACACATATAATCAAAACACGCTCCTTGATTATTCAATTACAAAAATAATCAAACGATCGCTAAGAAAATAATTAGTTGCATACTCGTCTGGGCACTCCTTACTATTGCTATCTTAACTTTAGTCCTTAAGGACATTCATTCTACATGTGGACTCTGACAGCATCAGCTAAATGCCTAGCATATGCATACGGCCACTATAGTTTAGTTAATTTATTTGACATGAGGTTTGATGTGGCTCACAGGCTGCCGTTAGATGTGTGACTGCAACATTAAACCAGGAAGGAAGACCAGACTATAGATTCTATAGGGAAGGCCACAGATGTTCTATCCAAAGGCAGAAGTGTGTGTGTGTGTGTGTGTGTGTGTGTGTGTGTGTGTGTGTGTGTGTGTGTGTGTGTGTGTGTGTGTGTGTGTGTGTGTGTGTGTGTGTGTGTGTGTGTGTGTGTGTGTGTGTGTGTGTGTGTCTTCAGGCTGGGCTCTGTGCATCAGCTGCTGTAATGAGGAAGCTTCTATACGCCACCATGAACTGTCTGGACATGTCCTGTCATCCTAGCCCTGCACATACAAACGTGTATGTGTGCGTGCGCGTGCATGTGTGTGCACGCGCAAGCACACACATGAAAGAGCGAGAGAGAGAGAGGAGGTATGGGGGGTGGGGAGTCACTCGACCCCACACCCAGATTCAAGCACCCAACTAAAAAAGAAGAATAAGAAAAAAATATGAAAATCAGATACTGAGCTGCCGGTCCTAGATATCTGCACTGTATCTCTGAATGAGTGAATGACTAACATTGCCTGGATCAGGGCCCACTTCAAAATCTCAAAAGCCATCACGGCCTACTTTAACACGGGCCGCGATCGGGCCGCACTCAACACAACAGCCTGCCGTGTTAAGTGGTTATATCAGAGCACAATGATCAATCAAACGACTGTGTCCCCACTTGGACTAGTGGAGCTAACGTAGTATAGTTTAAGTTTTTTTTTAAATATTAATGTTATGTCATCAATAAAGTGTGTTTATTTGGAGGCCCAGTGACTTGCAATATCCTCACGGCCCACCAGTGGGCCCCGGCCCGCAGGTTTGGAATCGCTGACATACTGTGTAGGTACAGTCTAACCATTAAGTATACATACTGTACATGCACAGTGAATATACAGTATGAATGAATACATCTGTCATCGATGAATGAATATGTGCAGTCTATCAACAATGGGCTAATATATACAGTACACATACATGGTCTATTACCAATCTATCAACAAGGAGTATTATGATGATTGAATAACAACAATGGAAACATATGTACAGACTATCAACACTGACCAAGTTGATTTGGGGTGTGCCGGGGGGGGGGGGGGGGGATTTCTAATCATCCTCCCCTCCACAGCCTGGGTTAGGGTTAACCTAACCCCAACTTAGGTTAGGGTCCACTGAGTCCAGGTCAACTCCAACTATGGAGCTGGCCTTGCTCGCCAGCTTGTTCAGTTTGTTGTTGACCCTTTGTTCAGTTTGTACACAGTGTACTCTCATTTAGACAAACTAATCATTCAAATTCATCAAAGGACTCAAAAAAGAGAAAGACACAGCTTTAAACTGGCAGCCACTCACTCACAGAGGCACTGTAACTGCTAACAACACAGCCAAACCTGTTGAAACACATTCTCGTCTGTTTTTCTGTGACATGTAAGACGGCTGTGCTGTGTATGTGAGGTGTATTTTTAGTTTGTTTTCCATGTCTAACCATGTCTGGATCTTACTTTGTGGTTCCACTGCAGGTTGGAATGCTGAGAATGTACGTATGCATCTTCTCTGGACAGCTTATTTTAAAGATATTCATTCTGAACAGTCAACACTGGAGCACTCAGCAGAGTGCAAATCAATGCCGGAGGGATGCCTTAATAATAAAAGTGATTTATGCAGTTTAATTTCTTCCTACAGCCATGAAAGAGTAGTAGTAGTAATAGTAGTAGTTGTTGTTGTATTGAGACGATTGTACATCGTCTCTCTACTCACTCTCTCTCTCTCTCAATTCGTCTTTAACATGCTATTCTCTCTGACTTACGACAGGCTCAACAGCTCGTATAGACTCCACTGCACCTCTCATAGCTAGAGTAGTTGTATTTTGGCAGGTTTATAAATGTAGTATGTAATACTTTGGCTTGAATGAACTTGAATGGCCGCCCAACATGCATGTCTGTGATTGCAGATCGCTATAGTTCCAGTCCATAGTCTGGCTTATCCCATGGATGTTGGAGGGACAACATGCATTACTGTTGTTGACTGATTTGAAAAATATTCTAGAATTGAGAAGTATGTTGATCAGACTAATATATGCACACACACACACACACACACACACACACACACACACACACACACACACACACACACACACACACACACACACACACACACACACACACACACACACACACACACACACACACACACACACACACACACACACACACACACACACACACACACACACACACACACACACACACACACACACACACACAATTCAATTCAATTCAATTCAAAGGGCTTTATTGGCATGAGAAAACATACGTTTACATTGCCAAAGCAGAAAGCACAATACAACAATACAGCAATACAATCGAAACAAAAAATATGTACATTTGAAAGTCAGAATCTTCAATAGATCAATTTCTATGTACCAACATCACTGGGTGCAGGTATAGTGCCGGAATATACACAATGATTAGTCTTTAGGGTGGTTGTGTTCCGTTTGATATCCTTTTCCTATCACAGCAACTCACGAATCTTGCTGCTGTGTTTGCACATTGTTATACTTCGCCCAGCAGATATGGGAGTTTTTTGTCATTGGTCATGTTTTCAAAATCTCCGCGTGTGGTTGTAATCTGTGGGAAGTATGTGTCTCTGATGTCTTGGTACAATGGACAGACGGTTAGGAAGTGTAGCTCGGTTTCCACTTCATTTTGTGTGCAGTGGGTGCATAGTCTGTCTTCTCTCGGAATACAGGTCTGCCTGTGACGACCTTTCTCGATCGCAAGACTGTGCTCACTGAGTCTGTACCTAGTTAAGATTTTTCTTTGTTTTGGGTCAGTCACGGTGCTCAGGTATTCTGCCACTGCGTATTCTCTGTTTAGGGCCAGATAGCATTCTATTTTACTCTGCTTTTGTGTTGCTTCTTTCCAGTGTGTCAGGTAGTTTTCCTTTTGCTGTTTTATAATTTGGTTTAGTCCAATGGGTTTGCACACACACACACACACACACACACACACACACACACACACACACACACACACACACACACACACACACACACACACACACACACACACACACACACACACACACACACACACACACACACACACACACACACACACACACACACACACACACACACACACACACACACACACACACACACACACACACAATGCATCATGGTGGAGACAATCAAAGCTAATGGCAGAAGTAACCTGTGACCTGGTTTGGACTTACAAGCCATATAATGTGACATAGTGATAGGTTTAGAGTAGATTAACACAGCAGAGGAATGTCTGTTTCTTTTTGATTAAAGATGTTTTTCAGGGCTTGTTCTAACTTTATTGATAGGAACAGTAGACTGACAGGAAATGGGGAGAGAGATTGGGGGTTACACGCAGCAAAGGTCATGGGATCGGGAGTCGAACCCGCGACGCGCTGTCAGGCTGGATTACCAGCCTAGGTGCCCAGACGGTTACGCCAACTGTCGTCTGGAGTCGAACTTGGGACCTCTGTCCCTTGCTAAAGGACAATTTGAAATTACATAACTGTTAATGGATACACATTGGTTTGTGGCATTGAACCTATAGCGTTTTGGTCACTAGACTGGTCTAGGTCTAAAAATGGGGTTTGAAAATATGGGGTTCTTTTCTATCTTTATTACCTTCATTTTGTCCTTGTAACTAAATGGGAAATTGTATCATCTTTTTATCATGCTAATGTAAAGGTGGAACTTGTACTGTGGCTGGGGTATGTGTGTGTATGTATGGATGGGTAAGTATTTTTGTTACGTTTTTTTTTCTTATTATTTTTTCCTTTTGACGTTCTGTTTTGTGTTGTTGTCTAAATAAAAATATATTTCATTCTATTCTAATACAGGCTTAGACGGAGGACAGTCGTACCATAGCATTCACTTTCTGGACTGCCATTGTTACAACAAGCAACCGGTTGTGTTGAATTGAGGGACAGAGCCACAGCACAAATATTCCCAGAATTATTTTCTATTAGAAGATAATTGTCTTTTATTCAGCCAAAATGATCTAAGTGGGTCTAATTCAGTAATTTGTTACCTAAGTCTTTATCTTCACCACAACAAAGAGAACAGCTCTCACATGATATGCTGGTGGTTGAGTTCTCACTAACAAACAGGATGTTTCTCTGAAACCTGTCTCTGAACAAGGTCTATGATACAACAATTTGATTCTCTGCGGTGTGCGTTCTGTTTTAGCATCACATTGTCCTTTGTCCACTTAATTGACGTTTCCTGTCTCAGTGGGCTTCTAGGGACAATAGTGCAGCGATTCCCAACCTGTGGGCCGGTGTGTCCCCGGTTCAATTCCCAGCCGGCCGGACCATTTGCCTCACAGACATAAAAACCTGGATGAACTTTCTCAAACTCAACTGCAACAAATCAGAAATCATCATCATCGGCCCCAACTCCCTCACCCGCTCCACCCAGGACTTCTCACTCGACATCGACGGCTCCCTTGTCACGACCTCCACCCACATCCGCAACCTAAGTGTCATTTTCGGCCCTACTCTTTCATTCCTCCCCCACGTAAACCAAAACAGCATTCTTTCACCTAGGAACATTGCCCGTCTCCGGTACTCCCTGACATTCTCTGCTGCCGAAACACTTATCCACGCCTTCATTTCATCCCGGTTAGACAACTGCGACAGCAGCCTCCACGGCATGACCTCCAAAACCCTCAGTAAACTCCAATTTGTTCAAAACCCGCCGGCTCACCAGCACCCGCTCCAGAGACCACATCACACCAGTCCTCCATGACCTCCACTGGCTGCCTGTCAAAAAAATTATTCACTTCAAAATGCTCCTCACCACCTATAAGGCACTCCGTAACCTGGCTCCCCCCTACCTTTCTGACCTCCTCAAGCCACATGTCCCGCCCGTTCCCTCAGGTCCAGTGATGCCGGCCTCCTCAAGGTCCCCAAGACCAGGCGCAGAACCTGGGGGTCCGTGTTCTGAGGCAAACATTTGGCCAAAATAGCCGATCTACAAGCTCACTGTCACAACGCTGTGAGCTTGTAGATTGGCTTATTTCTGCTAAATTATTTGGTGTGGAGTGAAAAGTGGACATAGTACAGAGCCCTACAGACCCTGGTCAACAAAGTATAGGGGTTTAAATGACTAAGAAAATGCTGAGTCATGGAGTCTTCAATGTCTGAAGAACCATCACTTAAGGTGATGGTACCAATGTTGATGGTAGTTTCTCAGTATCTATGTACTTTAATTTATTAGTAGTTTACTTTACTTCAGTTAGAATTTATTTATTTGTATTAGTTCAGCTGGATATCGGATGTGCATGCCTTTTCTCCAATATATACTTGGCCCCCTCCCTTTGTCACTCTATTCTACCCCAAATCTCTTCGCCTAAAACAGCCGATCTACAAGCTTACAATTGCGCCGCATTGCCGCATTTTTGCCAAATGTTCACAGAATGTAATTAGCCTGTTTTTGCCAAATGTTTGCCTATCATGACATGCCCAGAATAGGGATGCTAGGGTGGTGGTGGAGCTGAACTACAAAGCACAAATTACTTTTTATACTGCTACAACTGGTAGGCTACTTCAAATGCAAGTACTAGTATTACTAGTGCTATTAATACTGCTTGTACTAGCAGTACTAGTAGCCTAGTGCTATTAATGCTACTACTAGTAATCCTAATATTTTAATACAACTATAGTATTCTTAATGCTACTACTGCTGCTGCTGCTACTGATGCTGCTGCTGCTTGCTGCTTGCTGCTACTGCTACTACTGCTACTACTACTACTACTACTACTGCTACTACTGCTACTACTATAACTACTACTGCTATTAGGCTACTATACTACTGCTGCTGCTGCTACTACTACTACTACTACTACTACTACTGCTGCTAATAATAATACTACACTATACAGCGAAATAAAGCCATTGTACATTATAATGCATGGTAAAGAATAGAGGGTTACCTACTGCAGTGTCTGTCTCTGAATGAATCATGGATTCAGAAAGCAGCTGAGACTCATTGTCATTGACCTCCACACTTCAGGACTGTGGTTCAGATAACGTTACCGCAGGAGCTGTATGGAGACAGCTAGCACAGAGAAGAGAGAGGTAAAGAGATGAGTCACCACAGAGAGAGAGAGAGAGAGAGAGAGGGGTAAATATAGAGGGGAAAGACAGAGGTACTCGAAGCCAGTGGTTCTCAAGCTGTGGGAGGGGACGCCCAGGAGGGTCCCCACATAAGTTTTTTGGGGGGAGGGTCCCCAGATGATAGTGAAGTGATAATTTAACGACTTTTTAGACTTTTTAATACCGAAACAAAATGAAAATAAATGAAAAAATACCATTACTGCATTCAAAAGTAATTAACAAACCATACTATAAAAACTGATTAAACATTGGCCAAATTGTCAAATAATATAAGAAAGAGGCAACAATTGTGAAAATAGCTGATCTACAAGTTCGTTGTATATTTTCACAACATTTTCTGTGGAACAGAGTCAAACTAATGTAATGCCTCAACTCCTTCGATTCCAAGTGCTTGTCAGCTGGGTGGGGGGGTCCCCAGTTCAAATATGATTATTTTGGGGGGTGCCCAGTTCTAATATGATTATTTTGGGCGGGTCACGGCCTGAAAATGTTGAGAACCGCTGCTGTAAGCAACTGTTTCTCAACGTCGGGAGTCCAAGTGGACTCTTACGGGTCTGAAACCCTCAGAGTGTACAAAGGGAACTGTAAAGGTTGACCAAGCGGCCAAGGCTCCAAAAACGAACAAGTTCAGAATTTGCAGATCGTTGAGTTTTATTCTCCGGGAAACAGTCCAATATGCAGCAGGTAGATAATGAAAAATAAATAAAACGTGGAAAAATAGACTTACACAAATTATAGAATTACTTAAAGCATAACTAAAGACAACAAACCATACAGTGACTGCATATACAGGCTATCCCTTAACTAAGGGCCCTGGCAGCTCTGTCTCACGGCTGTTAACGCTTTGCTTGCCAAGTTCAACTAACTGACTGACCACTTGCAGCCTCCCTTAAATAGGGAGTGGATCCTACCACAAGCACAGAAACAATTAACCTCAAAATTAGCTTATCTACAAGCTTACAACTATCTGATGAATAAATAACCTACCACATAAATAGATGTACTTTAAACTAAACACCATTTTGGGTTTGCATTTACTTCAAAAAGACATAGAAATACTTTGCTCATTAACATTGTCAAACACCCCTCCTCCTCTACAGTACATGGCACGTTCCACCCCTTCTTAAACCCAATTGACTAGCCTGCTCTGTTTCGGCAGTTACCAGTCAGATTCAGAGGGTGCCAGTACTGCAGAGGAAAGACCAGGTGACAAACAAACATTTCAGATCGGTTCCAATAAACAGTGTTTAAATAAACAAAGTTTGAACCCCTGCAGTCTGTGTCATTTCTACATTGAATACAGGTAAAAATCATATGCTACAAATAGTCCCTTCCCTCTTAGTGTCTATGTATAGGGCACGGGCTGCCCCGTGACAGGAACCAAATGTAAATGGGCCCATTTGTACACTCTCAGAGTTAAAATCAGATTGGGGTTCCAGTGTATATTTAAGTGATTCTCTACCTTTTTAATTTCAAGAACCGGTGCTGTAAGCAGAAAACAGAGAACTAGAAAAAGTGCTCCTCGGAGCACAGGTCTCGGCCTAGGTTATTGTGGGCCAGCAATGTTTGGAATTCACCAATCAGGATGGAATATGAAAAATCGGACGGATCCGTCTTGATCACTTGACAAGATAATGTGTACCAACTTGCATGGTGTTGGACACAATTTGTAGGAGTAATACAAAAAGAAATAGTTTTGCAAAAATCGGCCTCCTGGTGGCGCTATAATAGGACAATGTTAAAAGGTTGGCATTTGTTCCTCAACGTAGTGCGAATGTGCGTGCAAAGTGTCACCGCTATAACACGCCCATGTGACGGACGGACGGATGGACGGACAGGGTGCAAAACATAGTCTCGGCCATGCCTTTCGGCCTGGCGGAGACAAAGAGAGATACGGTACAAGAGACAACAATATGAAGAGTCTAAGCTAGAGAGACAGAAAATGATATAGTAGAGACAAGGGGCAGAGAAAAAAACAGAGAAAGACAGGGGGATAAATTAACGAGAGACAGAGAAGATGGGAAGAAAGTAATTCACTGTAGCTTTAGCAAAGGAAACAGAGCTTAGCATAAATGAATGGAGATGGAGACAAACAAAACCTGTAGTTTATTGAATGCCTTCATCTAAAGCAGACATTTGAAACACAAACAGAATGTGTGTTTGTTTGTGCGTGCGTGCTTGTGTGTATCTTTTGGGGGACTATGCGATTTAACATTTACACAACTGTCACAACATGGAACTTAAATGCTGCCGATAGATTTGATCAGTGGTCAACTCACATTTTTTACTTAAGTAAAAGTATCAATACTGCAATGTAGAAATACTCTGTTAGAAAAAAAGAAAAAGTCCGGTATTCAAAATTGACTTGAGTAAAAGTACAAAAGAATTGTCATCAAAATGTACTTAAAGTACCAAAAGTACTTATTATGCAGAATGTCTTGATACTGCAAATTTTCAACTCTTATAGACTTTTTAAAAAATGCAGTAGGCTATATTTAAAAGTCACATTATATTGTAGATATAGGCTAAAAAAAGAACTGTGGAAATAGTCAAATGGAATAAAAATAATAATAAAATTCATTTGTACTCTTGATCATGTGAGTGGAGGTTTCCTTCTGTCTCAAATTCTCTGTTCTCAGGCAGAACACAGAAAGGAGCCTCAGGGTGCGGTCTCACCGAACTTTAATTCTGCCTATGAGGGTGGATTCTGTCAATGCTTTTCAATGGGAACAGAGCATTGTTTTTTGCAGAAATCCGCAAATGCCTACAAACCGCTCCATTCCCATTGAAAAGTTCGGTGTGACCACACACCCTCATGTTGTTTATACATTGACAGTCGTCCAACAAAATACAACCACCACAATTGTATAAGTTATACTGTATTAACATATACTCTACCATGCAGATTGGACAAAATCATATTTTATTCATTAAAAAAAAGTTACATAGTGAGGCTTTAAGTGACAACTGACTGATGGTGAGTGGCCTACAGATCTGGTTTACTTTCAGACTCAACCTTTAACCTTAAAGGAGCACTTCACCCATTCTCAACCTTATCTTCATATAATATGATGATGCAAATTAAATCTACTCACTCTGTGTCTCATTGGTGGGCTATATGAACAGTTCATAAACCTGCCAATGAATGACATCATCGATGGGGATTCCAAGCTAATAGAAAGTACAGCTTTTCTCGTCATTGAATTTTAGCATGCTGAAATAGAACTCCAGAAGAGTTTCAATGAAGAAGTTTCAATGCAAGCCAATTCTAGCCAAAAAAAAAAAGAATAAATAAATCTTACAAATATAGGTGAAGAATTCAGTAAGGTGATTGCATAATGGAATACAATATACCTTGAAGCCATTTTAGTTTTCATTATGGTGCTATAATGATGCTGTTTCTCTCAGGCAGCTGTTCCTGCTCTGAGTATGGCAAATGAGCGTCCTCATGGCTGCTTTGAGGGCCAGAGACTGGCTCAGTCAGTCTTTTGTGGGGAGATTGTGCAGCCACTCCCTTTAGGCAACCAACCACAGGCTAAATCAAACACACTGACTCTCAACGGTAACACACGCACATGCACACGCACACGCACGCACGCACGCACGCACGCACGCACACACACACACACACACACACACACACACACACACACACACACACACACACACACACACACACACACACACACACACACACACACACACACACACACACACACACGCAAACACACACTTTTTGGGCACCTCTTACGTGCCATGATCCTGGAATTAGCTCCAGAAAGGCAATAAACTCGGAGCACTTAATCCCTTTGGGTGATTTTAAAAGTTTATTTCAGACGTTAAAAGCAGAGGTCTGTGTTTTTCCTTTTTATTTTGTCATCCCTGCTTTTGTAAAAGACAGAACCATTTCTGTGGGACTCACCTGGTTAATTAAGGAGAAATACATGAGAAAATAGATGACATTGTTGATTTAATGGGTTTTGTGTGTTACCTTGTGTATATTTTGCTTTGGGGGAAACATTCTTGTTTTGGGTCAGAGGATTTTACTGTGTCTGGAAGGCTGAAGCAGTCGGTAGCATACTCAAGTTCCCTCAAGTTCCCTCAAATTCCCTCAACCATATGTTCCCTCAACCCTATGTTCCCTTAGCCCTATGTTCCGTCAACCTCCCTCAGCTCTATGTGCATGCTAGACAGGTCACAGGTTATACTGCATGCTACACAGGGAGTCTCTCGTTGCCAAATTGCTGAATTGTCAGATGTTATGGACTTTGTCATGAAAGCAGTCAAGAAGCTGTGAAGAACACACTGCTCTACTTCACCATTCTGAGGTTCGATGGCTTTCACACGAGAACAGCGTTGTCTCGCACTTTGAAGTCATTCACGTCTATTCAGGAGTTTTTTACTTGTCCAAAACTGCACAGAGCTGGCCACGAATTTCAGTGACGATGTTTGGGTTGTGAGCGGTACAGAATTAACCGTTCTATCATGCAAGGCCACAATGCACATGCCATTCATCTTTCTGTATGACAGAATGGAAAGCGTTCTAAAAAGGACTACAGTAGTAATAATATGTGAAACAATTGTATACAGTGATACACACTTGACTTGTTGGGTTATTATTAGGTTATTATTTAACGGGTTTAAGCTGTCAACATTCTTAGGGCTTACATATACTGTAAATCATTATCATTCATATTTTTAACTACTATATAAAGCATGTGCGCTTTATAAGTCTGGTTTTAACAAGAACCAAGGAGACTGCCACAAAAGCCACCAAAATAGAAAAATCGAGTTGTCAGCATTCGCTATGCAACTCTTTTAATAACACAGCAGAAGGAAATGGAGCCATTTGTCAGACATGTGGGTGTGAAGTCTAGTGTACAATGTAGGACATTATGCAAGTCATGCTTACTGTAAATCGCTCTGGATTAAGAGCGTCTGCTAAATGCCTAAACTGTAAACTGTACGCTCAAAAGTGTGAACTTACTACAGACTACGTTCTGTTGACAGGCTCTTCAATGGGTTAAACCAGGGGTCAGCAACCTTTTTGACATGAAGTGCCATGTTTTTATTTTCTTGATAGTCGAATGAATGAATGAATAATTCATTCATTGACATTAACAGTCCTTCCTTTTCGTATTACGTCCTTCTTTATAACATACCACATAAATAAACATACGTACAGTATATATATGAACAAAATAAGAACAAATAAGACAATGCCATTTTACATGTAAATGGTCCTCCTCCTCATTGACCAGGCCTTTTCAAGAAATGAAGCAAATGAAAAAAGAAACGTCATGTTGAAAGAGATGTTTCGGTTTCTCTGAGTCATCCAACCACACACATTCATACTTAGGATCTACCTTATTATGTTAGTGTTCTTTTTAATGTGTTTGATTTTAATTGTGTAATTTGTTTGTTACTGTCTTAATGTAGTGTTTTTGTTATAGTTATGTTGGTATGGCTTTTTGGAAATGAGAGTATTTGTTAAGGGGATGTGGGATGGGGGTGGAGGGAAGGTATCTGTGTATGTTTGTATGAGAGTGTTTTGATATTGTCATTGCAAGTAAAAAATTGTTCAATAAACACATTGTTTAAAAAAAAAAAGTTTGCCTGATAGAGTTGTAGAATGGGCAATACAAAACAAAAATGCATTTCATTTGCAATTTCATTAAGATCACACAAACCACATAATCTATCCTCCTCAACCGTGCCTACGTGCTGTATCTACCCGTCTCAATATGAAGACCAAGTATGCCAGCCCTGATCTGAGCACATACGGATCGTTTCTTTTTTGACAAATTATACAATACATAATTCTCTGGACCATAGACATGCTTTATCTCACAATAAGTGCCGAGCTTTGGTTTACACCATATATCCAGTGCCCATATGTCCTTTACTTGTTAAAATTAATTAATTTATTAATAAAGTTTATTTTATTACCATACTCTCTACTTTTTCTTTATTATAATAATGGTCCTCATACCCAGCTCTCAAAAGAATGTCATACATGTCCGTAGCCCATGCACCCTTGATCAAGATCACTCGAAGACCTTTCTTGCAATTCTATTGAATCAGAATCAGAATCAGAATCAGAATCAGTTTTATTGTCACATCACAGGTTTACAAGGTAAAGAAGTGGGTGAAATTCGTTTTTGTACATCGTTCCCATCGCAACGTTAATTTCCATAGAAAGAAGAGGGGGGGGGGAGAAGAAGAGGGGTGGGGGGCAAGTGGGAAGGAGATCAAAACAAGAGAGCAACAGAAGGCCAGACAAGTTATCTACATATTTACAAAGTACCTGAGATAATAAAAAACTAAGGTGCCTGAGCATAGCAGCAATGTATGTATACTGTGCATGTTATACTTATACTGTGCATGATATACATATGGACGTTAAGGTGCTTAGAGAAAAAAGAGCACAATAAAAAAGACAAAAAAAAGTCAGTGCGTTATACATGGGATTAAGGTGCAAAAGGTCAGTGCGTGTCCACCTAGGGTGGACTGACCCTAGTATAATCCGCAAGTAGCTCCATGAGGGAGTGCAGCAAAAAAGTCATTTGTACCTGGTGTAGTCCACAGGTGTGTCCGAGGGGGAGCTAAGTCCAAGTCATTGTCCCTGGTATAATCCACAGGTGTGTTCAGGAAGAGCCAGAAAGGTTTTGCACCGCCTGCTGTCAGGCTGCTGAACAAGGCTTATGCCTCATTCAGCATCCTGACAGCAGCCGGATTAAAACTACACCAGAACCTGGTGGTGGAACTCTTGATACTGCGGTAGAGCCCCTTGCCCGGTCGCGGTCGTTGTAGGGGTTTGAACAGTCTGTGACTTGGGTGGTGCTTGTCCTTGATGATGCGCTTGGCTTTGACCACGCACCGCTTTTTGTACAGTTCCTGGAGCGCTGGGAGCTCGATTCCCATTATCCTCTCTGCCGATCGCACTACTCGCTGTAGGCTGATCTTTTCTCGGGCAGTGCAGTTCCCGTACCAGGCCGTGACACAGCCTGTTAGGATGCCTTCAACAGAACTGTTGTAATACAGCCTGAGGATGCGACGTCCTACTCCGAGCTTCTTCAGGCGGCGGAGCCAGTAGAAGTCGCTGCTGAGCCTTTTTCCTCACGTGTGTGGTGTGCGTCTCCCATTTGAGGTCCTCCTCGATGTGTACTCCGAGGAACTTGAACTCGCTGACCCTTTCCACTGCAGCACCGTCGATGAGGATGGGCGCATGGTCTCTCCGCGGCCTCCTGAAGTCCACGATCAGTTCTTTGGTCTTGTCGACGTTAAGAGAGAGGTTGTTCTCCCGGCACCAGCGTGCCAGTGAGTTGATCTCCTCTCTATAGTCAGACTCGTCGTTGTTGACGATTCGGCCTATCACTGTCGTGTCGTCCGCGTACTTTATGATGGTGTTGGAGACATGTGTGGCTGTGCAGTCATACGTATACAGGGAGTAGAGGAGAGGGCTCAGCACGCATCCCTGGGGTGCTCCGGTGTTGAGGGTCAGGGGGTCGGATGTGATGCTGCCCATTCTCACCACCTGATGTCGGTTGGACAAGAAGTCCTGTATCCAGTCGCACATGCTTGGGTGTAGCCCTAGGTCTCTGAGCTTTTTGTCAAGTATTGCTGGGACAATGGTGTTGAATGCTGAGCTGTAGTCCACGAACAGCATACGTACATATTTGTCCTTCAGCAGCTTGTTGTCCATGTGCGAGAGGACGGTGTGGAGAGCCATGGCAATAGCGTCGTCGGTGGATCTGTTTTTGCGGTATGCATACTGCCACGGATCCAGCGAGGCAGGTAGCGTGGAGCTGATGTATTCCCTCACCAGTTTCTCGAAGCACTTGCTGACGATCGGGGTGAGAGCGACAGGTCTCCAGTCGTTCAGGCATGTCACTTTGGCCTTTTTGGGAATGGGCACAATGGTTGACATTTTGAACCCTGCAGGGACCACAGCCTGGGAGAGGGAGAGGTTAAAGATGTCAGCGAAGACACCCGCCAGCTGGTCTGCACATGCCTTAAGGACCCGGCCTGGAATCCCATCAGGTCCGGCTGCCTTGTGGATGTTGACCCGTGCGAAGGCTGTACGCACTTCTCTCTCCGAGATGGTTAGAGGGTTCTCCTCTGCTGGTGCTGCTGATGGCCCCGCTTGGCTGCCGCGGTTGGGGCTGATCTCAAACCGGCCGTAGAAAGTGTTCAGTTCGTTGGGGAGGGAGGCAGGCGGGTTCACCTCGCTTCTGGTTCTTGTTTTGCAGTCTGTCAAGGTGTGTACCGCCTGCCATGTGCTCCTGATGTCGCCATTGCTGAGTTTGTCTTGCATCTTTTTTGTGTAGGCCTTTTTCGCCTTCCTGATGGCGCTGTTTAGGGCCGCGCGCGTCGTGTTGCGCGTTTCCACGTCGCCAGATTTGAAACCAGCATCCCGTTCATGCAGATGTGCACGTACTCCGCTGTCCATCCATGGTTTCTGATTGGGATAGATCCGAACTGTCTTTTTTGGGACTATGTCAACTATGCACTTACTGATAAAGCCAGTGACTGAGTCTGAGAGTTCGTTGATGTTATTCCCAGCGGCGTTCTTAAACATCCCCCAGTCAGTCTGGTAGAAGCAGGATTGTAGCATAGCGTCTGTGTCCTCAGACCAGATTCGGATTTCCTTCTCAATGACCGGCTCCCTTTTTAGCCTCTGTTTGTAGGCAGGTAGCAGCTGGATGGCGTAGTGGTCAGAGCTTCCTAGCGGTGGGCGGCGGAGAGCTTTGTATCCATCCTTGAAGGGCGTGTAGCAGTGGTCAAGAATATTGTCACCACGGGTGCTGCAGGCGACATGCTGGTGGAATTTGGGAAAGACCTTTTTTAAGTCTGTCCGGTTGAAGTCGCCTAGGCAGATGACTGCGCAGTCCGGGTGGCGATTTTCTTGTGCACTGATCGCCTGGTGTAATTCCCTCATAGCTGTGTCCTTATTAGCTCCAGGATGAATGTAAACAACGGCTACAATCACAATGCTGAAGTCGCGTGGTAGGTAGAAAGGACGGCAGGCTATGATTAAAAGTTCAAGGTCTGGTGAGCAGTGACTATCTAGGATTTTAACACCAGTTGTTGTTGATCAAGGCACAAACTCCCCCCCCACGTTGCTTACCGCTTAGTACAGTGTCTCTGTCTTTCCTATACACGGTGAAACCAGGGGGAGTGATGGAAGAATCAGATGCTAACTCCGTTAGCCACGTCTCTGTTAGCACAACAATGGACGTGCTCCTCGTCTCGGCGTTGTATTTAACGCGCGCCAGTAAGTCGTCCATAGTGGTCACTGTTCTTGATTCACACAGAGATCTAACGTTCGCTAGCAGGATTGAAGGCAGTGCAGGTTTATATCCACGTTTTGTTGACCCGCTCTTTTCCCTCGTCGACCTGGCCGTCTTCTTCGCCGCCTCGGGTTCGTTCCAGCCGGAACAAAGGGAAGCCCTCCCGCCACCCAGCCGAGTGGAAGGTTTTGGAGGTATTGGAGTTCAGCCCCAATATTCCACAGACGTACCATGTGCACACTCCACCGTACCTCATGGGTTCCCATCCCATATCTCCCATGATGTCCAGTGTGCCTTATCAATATTACGTTTAATTATGACACCACATAAAAAAACTGTAAAAAGATTCTCAGGGCATATCTATAAATCATTATCATTCATATTTGTATGTACGATATAAACTATGTAGTATGTACACTTTTGCTTGAATGGGTCCACATTGTTTAATTATACTCTCAGTGGCAGGCTATTCAAAAATAGCAGATATACAAGCTCCCTGTGATGCTATTTATTTATGTATTTTTACTTTCACATAAATCTTCTCTTACCTGGCATAAAGCATTTTCAGATGGGGGTCCGTGGCCAAATACATATCAATGTGGTGGTCCTTGACATGAAAACATTTGAGAACCACCTAGGGGTCACAGACCCCCTGTTGAACACCTTACTGTATGTATTAGGGCATCCCTGCTTCATCTCTGTCAGCTAAGGGGTCCTTGGCCTGAAAAACATTGAAGACGTAAAAAAAGACTAGTAAATGCTAGCAGGGGTCTAGCAGTTATCCCTTGTCATGGGGCCAAGGGATAACTGGCGAGACGCACCATTGCATCCCAACAGGTGACCCCACCAACATATTATGGCTGAGGGAATATAGGGTCTAGGGATGAAATAAAAACATTAGGTAGGCTATTGAGGGAACATAGGGCTGAGGGAACATATAGGCATTACCCCAAGCAGTCCACCCTCAATGGACTCTCTGAGCCTTCTGTCTTCCTGTCAGACTGTTGTAAATGAACGGGGGAAGATTTGTCCACTGAGCACATTTGCTCTTTATTTGTTCTCCTCTCTGTCTTCTTTCTCCACTGAGACAGATCGAACGGCCGTATCGATCCAAGTTGACAGTGTGACTTCAGCAACCTTGGAGCTGACGTACGCACGCACGCGGGCACGCACGCACGCACGCACGCACGCACGCACGCACGCACGCACGCACGCACGCACGCACACACGCGCACACACACACACACACACACACACACACACACACACACACACACACACACACACACACACACACACATTCTAGCTGCTCTGCAAGTTGTCCATACGCAACATTCCATAAATAGCATTTGTTGAGCTAAATAAACATCTCCACTCAAGTCAAAGATCAGAATGTTTGTGTTATTTTCTGGCAATTTTCAAGCCTTTATTTGATAGCGATAGTGGAGAGAGACAGGAAATGGCAGGAGATAAAGGGAAGGACATGCAGCAAAGGGCCTCGGGTCAGATTCAAACCTTAAATCCGGCTGTGCAAGGACTGGGGCTTAAAGACGTGGCGAGATGGCTTTTTTGGTCATCTTATTTCTGAGGTTTCAGTATGAAAAGGCGTCTGAGACAATCAGAAGGTCCTGTCCCCTCAGGCTATGGAACGCTGGAATATCACTCACTGCAGCTGTGCAGCAGAGGGCTAGTGTTTGTGTAGCAGCACGCTCACGCTGCCCAAGGGAGGGAGAGAGGGCCAGTGTGAAGTACGTTTGTAAATTTTTAATTCCAGACTTTTACTTGTACAGAGTATTTCTACAATGCAATATTGATACTTTTACTTAAGTAAGAAATGTGAGTACTTTTTCCACCACTGGTTACTACGTTGCTTATTTCTAACCTAAAATAATTGCTGATTTAGTTGAGACGTCTGGCTGTGCAACACTAGTTAGATGCTGGTTCAGTCAACCAATTAGATGATAGTTCAAGTATAGTCATAGGCAGTGGTTCTCAAACATTTTAATTTCAAGGACCCCCATAACTCTGAGAGCGCACAAATGGAACCAAACGGATCCATTTGGTTCCATTTGTACGCTCTCAGACTTACAGACCAGTAAGAGTTTATTTGGAACCCCCTCAAGGAATCCTGAGGGTCCCTGGACCCCACTTTGAGAACCACTGAGTTAGATGATGATTCAAGTGGGTCAGTGGCGTGCACAGACATTTTGAGGGGCAGGTGCTCAAGTAAAAAAAAAAGGGCACCTTGTGCGGCGTGTGTATTGCAATATTGCAATGTAGGAGTACTCGGTTAGAAGTAAAAGTCCGGAATTCATAATTGACTTGAGTAAAAGTACAAAAGTATTGGTATCAAAATGTACTTAAAGTACCAAAAGCAAAAGTACTAAAGTGTTTGAAAATAGCCGTTCTACAAGCTCACAAAGTGTTGCGATGCGACGCGTTGTGAGCTTGTAGATTGGCTATTTTCAAATAAGGTCTATACCTAGGTATAGAATATAGGGCTAAAGTGGTTAATGTAGGTTTTATAATGTCATAATTTATATCTGCAAAGTAACTAGCAACTAAAGTTTTCAAACAAATGTAGTGGAGTAAAAGTACAATATTTGCCTCTGAGATGCAGTGGGGTAGAAGTAAAAGTACTGAAAATTGGAAATACTCCAGTAAAGTGAAATTTCCTCTAAATTGTACCATAAGTACAGTACTTGAGTAAATGCACTTACTGTAGTTACTTTACACCACTGCCTGAAAAGCATTCCATTGAATGTTTTCTGAACGTTGTGGTCAGACACCGCTCTTCTTACACTAGAGTCTAGTGTAAGAAGAGCAGTGTCTCTGTCTAGTGACTAGACAGTATATGTTCAATTGTTAACATACTGCGAAACCATGCTGTGTTTAGGTTTATTATATTTAGACAGGGTGTATCAGCTAGTCTATCTTATTTGATGCCTGCAGTGGCGTAACGAGGCAACAGTGGGCCCCGACGCGAGGTGGTCACAGCTCGCGTCCACGCGGTTTCTGATACTTTTTTCGCGGGTTTGTGACGGATTTCGGGTACCTAAACAACGGTTTTGTAACCGACTAAACACTACTGAATGAAGGAAAAACACAGAAAACTGCCATAAAAGTCAAACATCTATATAACGGTCATTAGAAATGCTTAATTAAAATAACGACATAAATTGCGACATAAAATCAACCTTGGTTAACAATTACAATGGGGGGCCCACCCAGGGTTTTCTTTTGGATGGGGAGGGGCCCCTAACGCCATGGGCCCCAACGCAATTGCGTTGTCTGCGTGATGGTAGTGACGCCCCTGGATGCCTGTGTACGTACAGTATTCTGCATGCTTAGACGCAAAGTAAACATCAAATCCAATGCTAATTGTGATTCAGACGGGTCCAGAGTGTGCTTCAGTGGTATTAAAACTGCGAGGCAGCTGGCTGGAGCCATTACTTGGTTTTAATAATGGAGTCCAATAAAGGCCTTCAGCCAAAAGGCTGATGATTGTCTTCTTTGAACCTCCTATTCATCGTTTGACATGAAATCCATATTCCGCTATATGGCAGTGAGTCCACAGCTCTCTCTGTCCAGAATCCTTTATTAAAAGTTTAGTCACCAAAGCCTTCAAGCTGTCATTACTTATTCACTGCAGAGTCAGCGCCAACATCGGTTCACTCTAAGTGAATTGGGAACATTATTTAATCTTGGCTTCAGTGCAACGGCAATGCATTTCCCCCCGACTTCCTGAAAAAAGCCCCCCTCCCCCCCTGTCCATCTACAGTGGGTCAAGAGACAGCTTCAGTGATTGCACCACTTGAACCCTATAGCATCCCTATTCTGGGGCGAATATTTGGCAAAGAGATGTAGTGTAGGCTCTATACTGTGGAAGGACAAATGGAGCTGACCAAGTATAGAGCCCTGGGTAAGTAAGCATGTCGTTGCTGTCGGGCAGAAACCTCTGATCTCGTTTTGTGCGGTGCGAAGCGACACGTTTTAAGCTCGTAGATCTTTTGCTACTTTTGAATTTTGAATCCTGAAAAGTAGCAGTTTTGAACATATGAGGTTTCCACCCGACAGAGACGATATAGGGTTACCCAGAGCCGTATAAGGAGAGTTGCGTCACTTCCGTTCACTTCATCGGGCCAGTCTTCTACAGAGCCTTATTATTGGCAACTAGTGACAAAGCCCTGAACCGGAAGTTTACGGAATGCACTAAGCGTTTGTCACTGTTTCGAGTTTACGTGAACCACGTGACCGGCGCTGTTTTCTGCCCCCGAGGTGACGTAACTCTCTAATACAAGGCTCTGAGGTTACACGTGCAGTAAAAAAATTTATAGACTGACAAAACAAATGATAAAAAATGTAATAAATACTGACAAAAAAAAGTATAAAAAAAATTGTAAAGGTATATGCAGAAACAAAATTATATCAAATAATCACATATTTCCAGTGTGTGGTCATAGTGGTCCTATAATTTTAAACCTGAGGTGTAGTGGATCCATTGAAAGTGCAAACAACATCTTCTTTCCTCCTCCTTCTATAACTTTTTGAAATAATTGTGTATTGGCTTTACCAATGGATTGCTGCGCTCAATACAAGTTTTTCTTCGCTTGGAAGAAGACAACTCTGCACCTGCAGATGTGGCACTAAAGAGAACGTTAGAGTCCATGACTCACTGAGCCGACAACTTCATCCAGGGTACAATCTGTGATATTGAGACCACATCGCTGCAAAACCTCATTAACAGCCTCCCTGACCAATAGCTTGGACAAAGAGAACATGTCATTCAAGAGGTCGACTATTTCTTGGATAGCTGTGTTTGAGACATGAAGGATAGCCTGCATCTTTAGAAATAAAGAAGCTGCATTATGTTTGAGCTGATCTTTCAGTCTGTCAGCATCACACTGAGCCTCCTCTTTCTCTGTATTCTGATGACCTGAAAATTGTTCACCAGTGACCACTTCACTAGTGACTTCTGAACTAGTGCCTGGTAGACTCTGTACATGTTCATGCCTGATTATGTAACTGCAAAAGTCTGAAGCAAGACTTGATTGGTGTTCTTTACTTTTATGACCATTGAAGGTACTTGTTACATTGGTACTGTATATTACAGTCTTTGTATGGGCACACCACTGTCTCATGATTTCTAAAATGCCTTCTCAAATGATAGATAACCCCAGATTCGGAAAAAGGCTGCTCAAATGTTACCTAGAAAAGTGCTATTTAAATCGTATGTATTATTATCTCCATATCTGGACATTATTTTGGGCAAGGACAGCCGGACAGATGCTGCCTCAAAAGCTATACGTCCAACAGGGGGTCCGGGACCCCTAGGGGATCCTCAGAGTTGCTTGGGGGGGGTGGGGGGGTGTTCAAATCTTTGCGTGATAGGAACTTTTGGTTTTAAACATTAATCAGTTGAACCCTAGCTAGCATCCCTGCAACATTTGCCAAAAATTGCAGATCTTTAAGCTCGGCTATTTTCGGCGAAGAGAAAAAAATAAACAACCTGCATCCACAAAACATTTACAGATTTTAAGTTTTTATTAAAACCATATTGACCCCATTCAGGATTTTGACCCAAAACTTTGTTTTTCTAAAACTGACCTCCAGTAACACACGCACGCACCCATGCATGGACGCACACACACACACACACACAAGCATGCACGCACGTATGCACGTGTGTGTGCACGCACACACACACACACACACACACACACACACACACACACACACACACACACACACACACACACACACACACACACACACACACACACACACACACACACACACACACACACACACACACACACACACACACACACACACACACACACAGACCCGGCCTCCCCAGTACATCGATCTGTTTCTTGTTCCTATATTAATCAGAGTTGATATAAATAAAACAACAGGATAGCCTCAAGGCAGAGCACTGACATAAAAATCAACACACTGACTGTAATTCATCACATAATAAGAATAATAACATAACCTTTAAGTGGCAATGAACACAGAACAAGTTGACTATGAGAGGATGACAAAGATTAACCACTTTAAACCTGGCGTCGTTAGTTTGGCCAAGCTGTTATATCTCTTTTTTTTTAATCTTTTGAAATCTTTCAAGATTGTCCAAAAACAGCCGATACAAGCTCAAGTCTACTGAGTAGTGGGTGATATTTTCGACCTTTCTGTCCATGTATTTGTTGTACAACTAAGTATATAGGGCTTATGTAGTTAAAAAAATGTCAAACCCTGACAATAGGGTTCCAAGCTCAAGGGTTCGACTCCAGGCTTTCCCAAAAGTGCAGTACTGTATATGAAATCTTGTGCAAAAAAAAGGTCCTGTTTTTTTTAAGCACAGCTCAAGTCTGGTTTTCTACTGTACTGTACTGTACTGTACGATAGATAGCTAATTTGAGTATTTTCTGATTTTGCCGATGCACACCTCAAAGGTTGGTGACAAGGTGCGTAGCGTAGGACAACCAAAAAGGTGCAAATGTTCAGAAGGGGTTCTCTGATAACAAATCAAAGAAAAGAGTCCCGCACACTGTCTGGAACTTGCAAAAAGGATGCTCTTTATTAAGCACAGCTCAAGTCTGGTTTTCTACTGTACTGTACTGTACTGTACGATAGATAGCTAATTTGAGTATTTTCTGATTTTGCCGATGCACACCTCAAAGGTTGGTGACAAGGTGCGTAGCGTAGGACAACCAAAAAGGTGCAAATGTTCAGAAGGGGTTCTCTGATAACAAATCAAAGAAAAGAGTCCCGCACACTGTCTGGAACTTGCAAAAAGGATGCTCTTTATTAAGTCGACGTTTCGGTCGTTAGACCTTCATCATGTCTGTCCTGATGACGGTCTAACGACCGAAACGTCGACTTAATAAAGAGCATCCTTTTTGCAAGTTCCACACAGTGTGCAGGACCTTTTTCTTTGATTTGTTATCAGAGAACCCCTTCTGAGTATTTTCGCCATAAAATATGCATGTTAACGATGCGGTAGAGTGTGTCTAGTGTGCAGACAATACACCGGGGGAGCTTCGTTCCTGTTTACTCTGATAAGCAGAGCTGTATGAAAGGTACGAGACAAAGTCTTGGCCTTTCTGATGTGATCATTTTGGTCTGGGTTTGGATGAAGGTTTTGATGCTTAGCTAGCCGAGAGTAATGAGCTCCCCTCATTCATTCAACTCATAAACCGTGTCGGCAGCAAGGAATGCTCTTTCCCATGTCCCCGAATGAACCTCATACTGTCTGTCTCTCAGCTGTCTTACTGTCTGTCTGTCTCTCTCTCTCTCTCTCTCTCCTAAACTGTCTCCCTCTCCAACACTGATTCTGATTCACTGTCTCCCTCTCAGCTGTCCTACTGTCTGTCTCTCCTACTTTGTCTCCCTCTCAGCTGTCCTACTGTCTGTCTCTCCTACTTTGTCTCCCTCTCAGCTGTCCTACTGTCTGTCTCTCCTACTTTGTCTCCCTCTCAGCTGTCCTACTGTCTATCTCTCCTACACGGTCTCCGTCTCAGCTGTCTATCTCTCCTACACTGTCTCCCTCTCAGCTGTCCTACTGTCTGTCTCTATACTGTCCTGTCAGCTGTCCCACTGTCTGTCTCTCCTACACGGTCTTCCTCTCAGCTTTGCTACTATCTATGCATTGAGACAGTAAAGACATTGAGTAAAGACATTCCAGCCTATATGATATTATGCACTTCTTTAGATAAAAATAATATTCAGTCAGCTGAATGTTTCTATAAAGAAGGGCATCAGATAGTTGGCCAAGTCTTTACATTCTGTCAGCAGTGTGTGTGTGCGTGCGTGCGTGCGTGCGTGCGTGCGTGCGTGTGTGTGCCTTCCTTGGCATCACTTAATTTCGTAACCTCTGCATGAGGGCAGATAGGACATCTGTCATCGTACCTACAGTACACCAGCACTGTGTGTGTGTGTGTGTGTGTGCGCACGCGTGTGTGTGCGTGCGTGCGTGTGTGTTCCTAATTGCATATTCTAACAGTTTCATTATCTCATCATACCTGTACGTCTGCACTATAGACTGTCTGTGATGTAACACACACACACACACACACACACACACACACACACACACACACACACACACACACACACACACACACACACACACACACACACACACACACACACACACACACACACACACACACACACACACACCGCCCTTCAACCCTTTGCCCAAGGTGACTCTCCATTACTCAGTGAGAGTGTCATTCCACTCAACAGCCTCTAGGGGGCGATGGGGAAATCTACAGCTACAGATCACAGCACACTACTTGACACTGACAGACAGAGGAGAGGAACGTGTGCGTCGTGCGTGTGTGTGCATGCATATGTGCATCAGTGTGTGTGCCCTACTAGCTTAACAAAATTGAATAAATAGTTACAAAGTGCCTTTTAGCCTAATGGTGGCGCTAGAGAGAAGACCACAGTGTCACCAGACCAACTAAAAAGGGGACATTATGATATGGATCTATCAAGGCTATTCAGACCACACCTCAAACAGGAAGCAGACCATTACATGGAGACATATCCACTTCACCAATCCAATCAAATAAATAAATTAATAAAATACTTTACTTTCACTCAATTGATGGCTGCCATGCGCTTTGTTCTCATTTTTTTCTTATATTGTGTCCGTTCTACATTTTTGTTTCCAATGTATTTCCTTTCTTTTCTTAATAGTGCCATTGTTCAATAATTTTTGATATTCACAAGACCTGCTCAAAGTATGAGTGTCATATGAAGATTCATGGAAACATAATCAAGTTACTCGATCCATTCAACCTGAAAGAGCTTGAAGCCTGACAAACGATGGAGACTCATGGGGGCGTTTATGTCATCACGCGTTATGGTGATTCCCCCTGTTTATCACCAGGGGCTGCAGTACAACAGTGTCCTGTGTGTGTTGGGCGTAGAGGGTTGTTTTTTATTTGTGGTGAGAGAGTCAGAACAGGTCTGTCTGGTGTCCAGTCAGCAGCCTGCAAACCAGAGAGAGATAGACAGAGAGAGAGGGAGAGGGAGAGGGAGAGATACAGAGAGAGAGAGAGAGAATGAGGGAGAGAGAGAGAGAGAGAGAGAGAGAGAGAGAGAGAGAGAGAGTCGGGAATGAGGGGGAAAGAGGTGATAATGACTGTGCACGTTTGTTTGTTTGTGCGTGCGTGCGTGCGTGCGTGCGTGCGTGCGTGCGTGCGTGCGTGCGTGCGTGCGTGCGTGCGTGTGAGGTAGGATGCTGAGGTGACACTTACATTACTGCATTGGGCAGCAGCAGGAACACAGCCAGCAATACACTACAACTACACAACAATACACTACAACTACACAACAATACACTACAACTACACGACAATACACTACAACTACACTATACTACTACATTAAAACACTGTGTTTTAAACACTACACTACATCAATACAATACAACTACACTGCTGTATACTACTACAAAACACTACGACAATACACAACACAACACAACACAACACAACACAACACAACACAACACAACACAGCACAACACAACACAACACAACACAACACAACACAACACAACACAACAATATAACACAACAGTGTGCAGACAATGACAAACAGCTGAGAGGGAGTCAGTGTATAGTAGTGTGTATATCTGTTTGCCTCTTATATGTCATCATGATTTGTGTGCATGGGGTTCTCATCTTAAACAAGCTGCGTGCTTAATGAGAGTTCCAGTTTAGTAGTACTTCCATGTACTGTTATGTACTGTCGTACTATTCTCATGTCTTACTAAATAAACTACATCAATCAATCAATATAGCAGAGACTGACAGATAGCTGAGAGGGAGACAGTGTATAGCAGAGACAGACAGATAGCTGAGAGGGAGACAGTGTATAGCAGAGACAGACAGATAGCTGAGAGGGAGACAGTGTACCAGTAGCCTCGGAAACCCATGCATTTTTTTTTGTTACAAAAAAGAAAAAGTGTACCAGAGACAGACAGATAGCTGAGAGGGAAACAGTGTATAGCAGAGACAGACAGATACCTGGGAGGGAGACAGTGTATAGCAGAGACAGGCAGACAGCTGAGAAGGAGACAATGATAGGCAGTATTGCTTTTTGTTGCCTAAGTGGGAAAGTGGGATTTTACAGGTGTTTTTCCTTTCTTTCTTTCTCTCTTTCTTTCCTTCTGTCTTTCTCTTTTACACATTTTTAGAGAACAGGGAGAAACCTTTCTTTTGTTCACTATTCACACAACATGAGATGTCCTTAAAATCCTAGACCCTTTAGGCAAATAAAATTGCCTAGAGAGGGTCAACCGACGGTGGGTCGACGGTGGACGGTGGGTGGATGTCACAAACGTTAAACGTAACATTGCGAGGCGCACGGTTTCTCCGATCCGCACCAAACTTGGCACCAACACTGGTCAGGGGTCTGCCATCAGAATAGCCACACCAGGCTAATCTAGCTTTGCTATAATGTATCCTATGAAGTACTTTGAATTGGACAAGACCTAGTCTCGCACAAGAAGAGGATGAGTTAATAGTATTTAATGCAGAGTCCCAAAATGTGTCTGACAGAGTGGTACCCAGTTCGGTCTCCCACCCCGCTTTGACCTTATGCAAAGCAGGAGGGGTTGCAGCCGAGATTATATGAAATATGTAACTGGTAGAATATGGTCAATACCCGAAGCCGGCGGAATCTGTGGAAATGATAAAGTATTATGTCTAGCGAAGTTGCGATTTTGAAAGTATCTGAATCTGAATACTTAATACTACTATCTTCCCATCTCTGCCTAGTGGAAAAGTGAAGATAAACTGGCTGCATTTTTCTCGCTCCACAGCGACACGCGCGCACACACACACACACACGCACGCACGCACGCACGCACGCACGCACGCACGCACACACACACACACCCACACCCACACCCACACACACACACACACACACACACACACACACGCACACGCGCACACACACACACACACACACACACACACACACACACACACACACACACACACACACACACACACACACAGTGCTATACCCTCAGCTCTCCTCATCTGACTTGTCTCGCAGTTGCAAACAGCTGGCACCAGTGTTACAGTTTGTAGGTGTTACTGTAACTTGCTAAAGATGACATGCACACCTCAGCCTCAGTCTTTCAGTTTGTCTGGTTTTGAGTGACAAATATGGACACAAGGCAAACGATTGCTACTCTTTCCGTCACCCCCCTAGCCTAGCATGATTTGGTTGAACCTTTGTCCAGAATACCCAGCCAAACGACATGAGTGCTGTTTGGAAATCATATCTGAGAAAAATGTACAAGGAAAGGCTGCTAACAAATGTAGCACAGGAGGAGGAAGAGGAGAAGGAGGAGGAGGAGGAAGTTGAGGAGGAGGAGGAGGAGGATACTTGTTTTTCTTTACGGGCATTGTCATTTTACAGTTTTTCACGATTGTTGTTAACGCACAAAAAGCAAAGATTCGGCACAATTTGCAAACCCTTCACTTCATGTACCTAATCGCTCAACACATTTGGCACTACTTCACACTCCCTTATCTGCATTAGACTCAAACTTTCCTTCTTTACACTCCGATGTCAATTACACATCACCTTGTTGTCCAAACACTACACACAATGTTCAGTTGTTGCACACACTTCTCACGTAAAATCTCAAAGCATCGACCCACAACACACAAATATTCAAATCTCTAAACATTCAGGTCTGGTGAGCAATTTGCATCCGGGACAATGTGAGCTTCCACCGGGCTGCTCAGTGCGTGAGTTGTCCCACGTTTTTCCGTTCTATACCTTCCACCTTATTCTCCTTTCCTGAATCCCATTGAGGAGTTCTTTTCAGCTTGGAGGTGGAAGGTATATGAACGGAACCCACAGAGCCGGGTCCCACTGCTCCAGGCCATGGAGGAGGCTTGCATGGCGACGTCAGTGTTGAGGCCTGTCAGGGCTTCATGCGCCACTCGAGGCGTTTCTTCCAATGCTGCTTGGACAGGGAGAACATTGCCTGTGATGTAGATGAGGTCTCTCTGGCCAGACAGGAACCGGAGGCGTGATGCCTAAATCATGTACCGAAATAAAACCTTTTTTAGCTGCATATTTGTGTGCTGTTTTATGTTTGTATGAAAAAAGTAGGCCTACACTGAGTCATTTTACAAAAGGAGAAATTGCTCATTCTCCAGAGTCATTGTCATTCATATGGTGTGTTCCATTTTTATGATTGTGTTTTAAATTTTGCCCTGTAGTGTGCTGTAAATTCTTGGTAGTGTGCAGCAAATGCTTAGTTGTGTGTACTCTGTACTGTAATGAATGGTATGTGTGTGTCAGTGAACAGTTACAGTAAGAGATTTGATGGCAAAGAGTCATCTTGCGAAGGGAGTGTAGGGTTTAGCATTTTGTGTGTGATGTTTTCAGTTTTGTGTGTGCAGTTTTGAGAAAGACGTTATTGTTTTGAGAAACGTGTGTTAACAATCGTGAAAAACGCGCTGGTCACAATGTGGATTCCCCTTTTGAGAATAAATGAAATTTCACATCATCATTATGTCATGATAGACAGACCTATTGTAGCATCCTGGACAGTTAGTCCCCGCACACACACACACACACACACACACACACACACACACACACACACACACACACACACACACACACACACACACACACACACACACACACACACACACACACACACACACACACACACACACACACACACACACACACAGTGCTATACCCTCAGCTCTCCTCATCTGACTTGTCTCGCAGTTGCAAACAGCTGGCACCAGTGTTACAGTTTGTGGGTGTTACTGTAACTTGCTAAAGATGACATGCACACCTCAGCCTCAGTCTTTCAGTTTGTCTGGTTTTGAGTGACAAATATGGACACAAGGCAAACGATTGGTACTCTTTCCGTCTCCCCCCTATAGCCTAGCATGATTTGGTTGAACCTTTGTCCAGAATACCAAGCCAAACGACATGAGTGCTGTTTGGAGATGCATCACATTTGAGACAAATGTACACACACACACACACACACACACACACACACACACACACACACACACACACACACACACACACACACACACACACACACACACACACACACACACACACACACACACACACAAAAACACACATACACACACACACACACACACACACACACACACACACACACACACACACACACACACACACACACACACACACACACACACACACACACACACACACACACAGTGCTATACCCTCAGCTCTCCTCATCTGACTTAATTGTCTCGCTGTTGCAAACAGCTGGCACCAGTGTTACAGTTTGTGGGTGTTACTGTAACTTGCTAAAGATGACATGCACACCTCAGCCTCAGTCTTTCAGTTTGTCTGGTTTTGAGTGACAAATATGGACACAAGGCAAACGATTGGTACTCTTTCCGTCTCCCCCCTAGCCTAGCGTGATTTGGTTGAACCTTTGTCCAGAATAGCCAGCCAAACGACATGAGTGCTGTTTGTAAATGCATCACATTTGAGACAAATGTACACACAGTGGTGGAAAAAGTACTTAAAAAAAAAAAAACCTAAGTAAAAGTATCAATACTGCAATGTAGAAATACAAGTTACAAGTAAAAGTCCGGAATTCAAAATGTACTTGCGTAAAAGAACCAAAGTATTGGTATCAAAATGTATAAAATGTATAAAAATAGCTCGGCTATTTTCAAATGGCCGAAATGTACTGTATATAGGGCTGAAGTGGGTAATGTATGTTTTGTAATAATAATCAAAATCTACAAAGTAACTAGTAACTAAAGTTTTCAAATAATTGTAGTGGAGTAAAAGTATAATATTTGCCTCTGAGATGTAGTGGAGTAGAAGTAAAAGTACCGAAAATAGTACTATAGAGACTCATGGTCTATATGAACTTAAATGACCATACCAGCCTTTTGGACATTTGGGTTCTTTATCACTCTTACTTTGATAGGATGTCATTCTTCAAAAACATTTTAATTTTTTCCCCCCGTTATTGAGGGGGGATACTTTAACACCTCAGAATCACACGAAACAAGCCGCACTTCATCAAAAATGCTGTTCTGATGTTGGTGTCCCCATGCATATGCACATATGCATATGGGACTTACTTACCTAATCTTATATTAGGGGAGACGGAAGCTGAGAGGGAGACAATGTAGGAGATCCCTCTTGTTGTTTTCACAGATCTTTTGCTCTTGGCTCATAAACTGGATCTGAGGACAATTCATCTTCAACTCAAAGTTATGTTATTGATCCCTGTAGGGGAAACTCATCCTCTTGCATTTGACTCATCATCCCAACTATCAGAAGCAGTATTCAGCCACTGAGCACCGAGCAGCGCCCACCGCCCAGGGACCAGCTCTAGATCTAAGGCCAGTGCATTGCTCAAGGGTACTGGCAGGGGTACATTATGTTCAAAGAGAGTACCAGCGCACTTTACGGAAATGTCCTCAAGGCACTTAGCCGTGAAGCTGAGGAAGGCTTTCGTGCCTAAATGTGCAGAGTACGTTTATCTACCTGTATGCTGCCAGTGCCAGCTAAATAAAAATGCCTAACAACAGGAGCCCTAGCTTCCCAGTCTATGTGCATGGCATAGTAGGCATACATTCGGCGAAAATAGGCGAACATTCTGCAAAAATAGCTCTGGATCTACAAGCTTCACAATACTGTAGGGCTGTACAATTAATCACATTTTAATCGTGATCACGATTTCGGCTTCCCGCAATTAAATGAGCACGATCGTTCGATTACTGACGAAAACCCTTGTTTCCATTGATGTCCTATAATCTAGGCACAGAATTTACAGTATGTGAATGAGGAGGACACATTTTATTTTGATTAAAGAGATGTGCATATTAGCAGGATTGTACGGTTTCACAACATGAATGTGAAAGCAGTGTTATGTTCATGTGGCAGTGCAATCAAAAGAAGTTTTGTCACTAAACTCAATGAATAATCGTGACTGATCAAAAATAATTGTGATAATCATTTTGGCCATAATCGTGCAGCCCTACGCCACATTAGTTGTGAGCGACATGTTGTGAAATAGCTTGGCTAACTTTTGGCTGAAAACTTTGGCGTAGAGGGAAACAATAAGGGACTAAAATAGTTCCATCGGGGAACCCCCGGTCAATGAAGTTTAAGTGGTTATGGACATTTCCGTGAGAGCTGGTTCTCTCTTTGATTGTAAAGGAACTTTTTCTAGGCTGTGCACCTGGTAAGAAACTATTGAATGAAGTTAGAAGAACGGAGTTGCTCTCGCACAAACTGAACACTGGTAACCAGTGAGCCAGCAAGCCACTATGCTGCTGGTGCCACGAGCAAAGTGCTGAACACAGTATTCTTCGTGTGTGTGTGTGTGTGTGTGTGTGTGTGTGTGTGTGTGTGTGTGTGTGTGTGTGTGTGTGTGTGTGTGTGTGTGTGTGTGTGTGTGTGTGTGTGTGTGTGTGTGTGTGTGTGTGTGTGTGTGTGTTTGTCTGCGTGTGCGTGTGCGTGTGTGTGCGAGACCCCCTCCTTTTCATACAGTATATATAGGCTGCCGTCTTCAGTTCTTTATCGCCAGTGGATTCTCCATCAACAGACTGTCACCTCCCTGATCTCTGTCAGACGCAGCACCATCAGTGGAGACAAGCACTCTAGGTGAGTCACAATGAGTTAAGTCTGAGTTAAAGCCTCACTATGTAACTTTTATTTTAATGAATAAAATGTAATTTTGTCCAATCTGTATGGTATGGTAGGGTATGTTAATACAATATAACTTATGCAATTAGGGTGGTTGTATTTTGTCTCCCATGCTCTTCTATTGAGACATTCAGATCGTGTCAAAGGTCACGTCTCACCTAGACACAGGATCTGACACACATTTTTACCTGATGGTCAAGATTTGATTTCTCGCCTGAGCAAGCAGGCCGGCTCTATTAGCTCAATGGTAACAATGTCAGCACTTGCGCAGGAAACCGGGTACAAATCTGGGGTAGAAGAGGAAAGTTGTGTAGCTTTATTCAGATCTGCAAGCTTGTATAAGGCAGAGCTTGTACATCTGCTAGATTTGTTTTTGTTTTTACATAAATCTTCTCATATGGGGGTCCGCGGCCAAAAACATATCAATTTGGGGGTCCTTCACATGAAAAGGTTTGAGAACCTACATTATGTGATTCATTGCTGCAGTTGTAAGTAGTCATTCTGTAGTCAGACTACAGTAGGTCGCAGCTCAGCACTGATTTATTGCTTTAACCACACACAAAGCCTTTCTGGTCCTTCAGCAGTTCTTTGGGGAGGTTGAGAATAGGTTGAGCGGATTCAAAGAACCTGCTAATCCCCTGTATGGTTCTTTAGATGTTCTTCAGTTGAGTTTATAATGGTTCTACCAGCACCATTCAAGTTACTATATAGCATCAATTTGATTGATAACATAACACCAAAAGAGGTTCCCCTACGATTACGAGCCAAAGAATCACATTTATTGCTACAGTATATACAACCATTTATTTAGTTTAGTGTGCAGGACGAAGGTTGTTGTCAGGAGATCTCGGAGCAGCCATATATTATCTTTGTTTGAATTTGAAATTGACCTTTTGTTACTGCTGCTATTTCTCGGTTAGGCCTTTAAACTGATCAAAGCCTGATTTATACTTTGTCTTTTAAGACGGTGTTGCTCATTGAAAAAAAGCCCAATCTACAAGCTTGAGGTTAAAGAGTGGCTGTCTTACTGTAAGTGCGTATGTACATTGAATTAAGCATTGAAGTGGTGTTGGTGCTGTTACACAGACGAATACGATTGAAGCATGGCTCAACCACCTGACCTGATGCTGACAATGACAAACATTCGCATAAACACGGCTGGTTGACCGGAGTCCCGGTCTTCACAGGAATATAGCCGATCTACAAGCTCACAACGGGTTGCAAAGCGACACGTTGTGAGCTTGAAGAATTCGGATGCTGGGGTTTAAGTTGTTAAAAACGATTTTTTAATCACAGGTCGATGGCTTGGAATGTAAAAGGCATAAGTGAAACTTTCTGAATGTTACAGGAGAGCTTTTCATTGATTGTAATAATTTATACTTTATACTAATAGTATATTTATATATTTAAGCAATCTATGCTTGTATACAGAATAGGCTACAAGGTGTTTTTTTTTATATTCATATTTTATATTTTTGATTAAATAGTTACAATCAATGAAAAGCTCTCCTATAAAATTCATTACATTTCATTTGTCGCTCTTTGCACTCCAAGCCCGGGAGGTGTAAAAGAGTGGGTGAAATTCACACAAATTGCAGTTCCATACATAATTAAGAAAGATATCAAGCAATGAAACAACAAGTATCCAATATAGTGTATTAAAAAATAAGTACTGTACCTCAGACGCTTATGCAAAGAAGATGTTGTTCGTTGAAAAAAGAAAATAGGATGTCTAATTGTCTATAATAATCCAACACCTGTCGTTATTCATGAAGTTGTCGTTTCTGACCCAAATAGGCCTGAATAGTGGATTTATCTCCAGGATGACCGGCAGCACGCCACAAGTAGAGACAGCGCCAGGCATTTACAAATCACACAAGCGTTAACCACTCGTGTGCCACTTTGTTCATGCAATTCGCCTTAAGGGATATTTCACTTTCAAACATGTTTGGGGTCATTTTAACGTCTACTCAGGCTTTTGTGAACACCCCAGACAGTTTTTAAGCTGTTTGATTCAGTATTTAGATCTTTGATATTCATTTTAACAGACTCCTATATACATTTCCTATATAAACCCATTGTAACTTCAAACTCCATTTTAAGCATGATAGATTCATTGAAAGAATCTAGTGACTGATATTGTCCTTCTAATACGTGAGGGGAATTACTTTTTTTTTCTTTCATTTTCCAATTTAAAAAGAATATATAAATGAAAGCAGTAATTGAAAAAACACGCATTAGAATGACAATATCAGGATTTATTTCAATTACCACTAAGTTTCGAGCCCAGCTCTGTTTTTCAGAGCATTTAAGCAAACACTTTGGTGTCTATATCTTTGACAGCTGTTCTGTAAACAATCTATACATTTTAGGTGAGAAAATAAACCACGCAGTTACTCAATCTTGATTAATTTCACAGTAATGATTTCAAGTGCTACAGTAGTTTCAAACTTTATTATCAATATTTAGCACTTTTACTTTTTTTTATTTATTTCTACATTGTGGTATTCATTTACTCAAGTAAAGAAAATAATATATATATTAAAAAAATGTCAAACACAAAAATAGCAGATGTACAATCTGCTATTTTTTTGATAGCCAACATATAAAATATGGATAAAGGGGTTAAAATGGTTGTGATGCATTTTTGTCTGTCATTTTTGTTCAGCTCAACGATGCACGGTCCCCATCTCCCCCTCCTCCTCCTCCTCCTCCTCCTCCTCTTCCTCCCTTCATCTCTGGGCTGCCATTCATCAGGCTCACTGGCAGAGTGTCAGAAGGCTGAGTTTGTCCCGGGTCACAGCCTGGTCGGGGAGGGCTTCGACGTGGTCAAGTTGAAGACCAGCGGGGCCAGCGTGGTGGACGTCCACACCTTCATGGCGGGAGGAAACAAGGGCAACTGTACCATCTGTCACAACCTGCTGCTCAACAAGGTTACCTTATACTGACTTGACCATCCAAACAGTCCGTCACATCAATTGACACAAATAGGCAACAGTTAGCCTGCATCCGCAGCGGTGGACAGTAACAAAATACATTTCATTGCTGTCGGGCAGAAACCTCCTATCTCCGTATTTTACTTGATCATACTACAGCGTCACACAAAAGCATCAAAATTAGCAGATCCACAAGCTCAATTTTTTTTTATTTGAATCCTGAAAAGTCACAGTTTTGGACATAATGTCCTGGTCTCTTGGTCTCTGTCGGGTGAAACGTTTTTTTCAGAAGAGTTTTCACCCGACAGAGACAAAATACAGTTAGCCTACATCTGCAGTGATGGACAGTAACAAAGTATACATTTACTTGATTGTACTTAAGTAAAAAAAAATCTATATTTGTATTTTTGGATACTTTCACTCCACTACATTGCAAAGACAAATATTGTACTTTTGACCCCGCTACATTTCTAGGAAACGGGAAAAGTACATTATGAATTAACCTCTTAAATCTTTCAAATGTAGAGAAAATAGTAGAACGTGTCGCATGACATTTTTTTTACATTTCAGGAAAATCCTCAATAAAAAGTCAATTGTTTCATTATTATCAAAAAGAAAATGTCCTTTGTACTTTTTGTACTACTAAGCGTGTCCAAATTTCACTTTCACGTTGTTCAGCAATATTTGACCAGGAGTGATACTTTGACTCAAGTACTGGGTTCAAGTACTTTGTCCACCATTGAAGGAAGGTCACCTACTGACTTGTTTCCAAACTGCTGACATAACTACAGTTAGCCCCATCTGTGACCTCACCCTCCACTGTAGCTCAGGGATTCGGTCACATAAAATTAACAACTGGCAGAGAGGGCGAACAGCGAAATGGTCAACATTGTGTCAAAACTGAAAACTGTAAAGGCAGTTCTGGGATCCTACAAGTCCTCCCATCATTAGCAGATCAGGAATGCAGCTCCATGTTAAATTCGGTACATTTTTTGATACAGTGTTCCAAAATGGGTCAAAACAAATGACAGTATGGACATTTGCCGTCACAACTTTATGTGACCGAGTCCCAGAGCTCACAGCGGGAGCGGGAGGTCACATCTCAACACCTCAATCCTGGTTCTCTGCTCTGAGCTGTTTTTGTCTGTAATTAGCGTAACTGTTGTTGTCTTTTCTCTCCTGTCCATCACTCAAAACACCTGTATCTTGTCTCAACTCTCCCTTTTCAAACAGACTCAGAAGCTCCCGGTATCCGTCCTGGACTGGCGCATCAAGGTCAGTGGACAGAACACATTTTTGTATCATTCTTTATGGGAGTTGATTTACAGCTGTCTGTCTGCCTGCACGTTGTGACCTCCGCATTTTAACCTTTTTTCCCGGAAATTAACGCCCTACTTGATCATACTACAGCGTCACGCAAAAATATCAAACATAGCAGATCTACAAGCTCAAGCTTGTCGATCTGCTATTTTTGCTACTTTTGAATTTGAATCCTGAAAAGTAACCGTTTTGGATATAATGAGGTTTCCACCCGACACAGAGACGTTATGTCAAAGTTAAGTCAAAATGAAAATGTCTCCTATTCTTGTGGCAACAACGCAGTACTGCTTGCTTCAGACACACTGTGGATTCGGAGGTGTGACAATAAAACGTGACAGACAGCTTTTTTTTTTTAAAAGGTGATGATTTTTGCACGTTTGCCGTGCACACGTGCACTCATTCATGCACGTTCATGCACGCGCACATGCATACGCACCATAGGTGTTGCATGCAGGCAACGACTGACTGACAAACATCAGCCTCAGCTTGAATTCAGATACGTATTTGTTCATGTTTTCTGATTGGTTAGGTGAACATGTTTACTTGAATATGGTAAACGTCAATGCAACCACTGAAAACAACTATTATTATTTTAATTGACGTCGCGATGCGACACATTGTGAGCTTGTAGATCTGCTATTTTCAAAAGGTTTTTTATTTTATACATTTGAAAAGTTGTGAAATGGGACATTCTACTGAGTACTTTCTACTTTTGGTACTTTAAGTATATTTTGATACTTTTGTACTTTTTAGTAAATTTAGAATTCAGAATTATTTTATTTCATTGCAGTATTGATACTTTTACTTAAGTAAAAAATTTTGATTACTTTTTCCACAACTGGGGTTAACGTATGAAAAGTGAAGTATGACCTGTGGTCCTGTGTGGTTTCAGAGGAATTGCAAAAACAGTCTGAGCAGTAAGGTCTCTGAATCCAGCCAGTCTGTCCTGAAAGATACCAGTCAATCTATGGGAACCAGCTGGCAGGTTAGTCTGATGTCTCTGTACAATTATTGGTGATCGTGAATTGTCTTCTCTCTTTCTTCTGATATCTATTTGTCTGATGTCAACATTTTGGTAAACATTGTTTAAAATCAACAATAATCCTGAAGGGTGCGGTCACACCGAACTTTAATTCTGCCTATGCGGGCGGATTCTACCAATGTTTTTCAATGGGAACGGGGTGTTTTTTTGCGGAAATCCTCGAATGGCAACAAACCGCTCCGTTCCCATTTAAAAGCATTGACAGAATCCACCTGCATGCATACAGTAGGCAGAATCAAAGTTCGGTGTGGCTGCACCCTAAGGGCGCGCTCTCACCAAAAGTTGGCTGGCCGCTGTTAAACGCAGGTTGTGCGAGGCCACAGTTTTTTGCAGCCAGCGGATTCTAAAAAAACGCTGTGACGCACCTGTCACTCACATTCAAGACCGTCCCTGTAGCCCGCACCGCCTGCTGCCTTGAGCACCATGTTGCTTCCTGAGTCTTGGGATGGTCCGCCTCCGACTCACCCTATTGAACAGAGAGGGAAAATCAGCAACGCAAGGTCTGCGCGACAAGCGGAAAAATCCGCTCTTGCGTGAATCCACGCATTTACATTGACAATGCATTGGCAGATTCTGCTATATATATATTTTGTAAAAAGAAAAAGAAAGCAAAAATGTTACTGTAGGACAATGCCAACATTGTCAAAAATGTTGTTTGAAGCATAATGGCACTACCAGGCCTGAAATTTCATCATTTTTAGGGGAAAGGCCTTTGGGGCCGTGGCCTTCATGGCCTCCAGGAAATTCCTGCCCTGGATGGACAGATGGTGCATCTACTTGTCTAGCCATCTTTGTTGTAGTTGGGACAATACAGGAAAGCTGTTCTTTCCTTTGACTATAAGGTCAAGCTGCATTGCCATTCTACTACTAATGCTACTAATGCGAGAATCATTGTTTTCATGAATAAGGTTGGCCTTGGATTCAAAAGCACTGCTGGTTTGACTCTCGGGGGAACGCACTCCAAGGCCTCAAGGTTTGCCCACCAACACTCTGAACAGGACAAGTTCTCCTTTGCCTCCCATAAGGTCAAATGCCAGTACTACACGTGAGTAGCCAACTAATAATGTACAAGTTCAACAGGTTTCATTGACTTTATACTGAAGTCATTATTTTGTAAATGTCTGTATTAAAACAGGAGTCTCTTTGTATCAGCTGCCAGATAGTTGCAGGTGAAATTATTTCATTTTCCAAATGTCACTTCGTTTAGTGACCGCTGTCTCCTCTCTGATCCACAGCTTCCGTCTCCAGTCAGATCCACCGCTGAGCGAAGACTTCAAGAAGGCACTGCTGCAGCTCCCCTCCACCAGCCACCGTGACAACGCCTTCCGTCTCTTAATCTCTGTCTACGGCACCCACTTCATCCGCCTGGTTCACCTTGGGGGTCAAGTGCATTCCAAAAAACGCTATCCGCACCTGTCAGTCGGCCATGCGCGGCCTCGAATCCACTGCGGTCAAAGACTGTCTGGCCAGTGAGGCCAGTGCGATCATAAAGGGAGTCGATGTCAGCCTTAAGTCCAAGTTCTGCGCGGATCTGAGCAAGAAGCCGAATACGGCCAAGAGCTTCAGCGACTCCTTCGCGGACCGGGTCACTGATAGGTTCTGGGTGGAGACGGGGAGGTTGGTGACCTCCTTTTCAACCCTGGTGGAAAAGAGGGCTACAAGTCCTGGCTCAAGTCCCTTAAGACCGTCCCAGGAGTGGTGTCCTACCAACTGAGCCCCCTGCACTTTCTGGTGAGAGAATGGAAGTCTTTTTATGTAGGAGGATAATAGATGGGTGAAGTAAAATATTATCTTTCATCATTTAGATGTAATCGTTTGTCCTTTTGAAGTGGTGTTCTCTAAATACCATAGGACAATAAAAGTGAGTGATTTTCAGAAAATAACCCGTCATCCTTGTCATCGTATAGGTCAGGGACAACCCCACCCTGAAGTCCAACCTGCAAGCCGCCATCAGAGAATACATCATATCCAGCGCTGTGCCAGTGCGTTGCCCCTCCAGCTGCTCCGTCCGGCCACCAGGGAAAGAACTGCGCTTGCCGCTGCAGTGGACATGGTAACCGCCACATGGTGAACACTGAGTGCTGCCCCATGAGGCCCGGTGTGGCCCAGTTGAGTGTGACGGTGGTCAGCGGCACGGGCCTTTACGGAGACCCTCTAGGCTGGACGGACGGCTACGTCAAGGTGTTCTACGGCCAGCATGAGTTCAAAACGAGGGTGATCATGAACGACAACTACCCGCGCTGGGACCAAACGTTCGACCTCGGAGACGTGGACCTCAACAGCTTCACGTGAGTCTGGGAGAAAACTTGATATGATTTGGTACAGTACAGCAGGGGACTTCAAAGTTTTCAGGCCAAGGACCCCATAACTGAGAGAGAGATGAAGCAGGGACCCCCTCTATATTGTATAAAATTGTGTTTCAGATTAAACTTTTTTTTTTTACTTGGTCTGCTCTTTTTTCCCTCTACACCGACACCTTTTTGCCACAAATAGCCAATCTACAAGCTCTTGTGAGCTTGTAGATCGGCTATTTTCGGCGAATGTTCCCCTCAGAAAAGGGATGCTAGGGTTCAAGTGGTTAATGAAAACAAAAACAATCTTATCACACAAAGATTTGGCGGACCCCCTGTAGTAACTCTGAGGACCCCCTAGGGGTCCCAGACCCCCTGTTGAAGACCCCTGCAGTACAGTATATTGGGCAAATTGAGACTGGCCAAATCTAAAAGTGTAAGATAATAAAACATGCTGTGTTTTTATCAGTGAGTGTTGAAAATGACGTCCTAACCCTTACCCTGCTCACTGTCTCTCCCAGCCAGCTGCGTTTCGAGGTGTGGGACCAAGACAGCGGATGGGACTACGACCTTCTCGGCAAGGGATCTGTCAGACCCACCCGAGGTCCGAGCGTATCCAAGACGTTCAGTCTGGATTATGGTACTCTGACTGTGACGATGAGCGCGGCGTGCGGTCCACACCTTCAGGGGGCGCAGTGTGAGAAGTATGCTGCCTCTCCAGACATCAAGGGCATGCTGGGATACATCCGGGGTGGCTGGGAGGACCCCTGGGGCGCTGGAAGGCCAGCTCTGTTGCAGGAAGGCAGACGTGGCAACATCTCCCTCTGAATGCTGAAAATTGATAAAATTGCTGCAGCGGAATTGCTTCATAGATGCAAATGATGTGCTTATGATCAGTGGTGGGAAAAGTACTCAAATTCTTTACTTAAGTCCAAAATTCAACATTTGACTTGAGTAAAAGTGCAAAAGTATTGGCATAAAAATGTACTTAAAGTACCAAAAGTAAAAGTATACTAAAATATTTGAAAATAGCAGATCTAGAAGCTCACAACACGTTGCGATGCGACGCGTTGTGAGCTTGTAGATCGGCTTTTTTTCCCTCAAATACCCTAGGTATAACATAGGGTTGAAGTGGTTAATGTATGTTTTATAATGTAATAATTGATATCTGAAAAGTAACTAGTAACTAAAGTTTTCAAATAATTGTAGTGGAGTAAAAGAACAACCGATGTACTGGAGTAGAAGTAAAAGTATTGGAAATTGGAAATGCTCAAGTAAAGTACGAATACCAAAAAATTGTACTTAAGTACAGTCCTTAAGTAAATGTACTTAGTTACTCTCCACCACTGCTTATGATTAATGTGCTTGCCTATAATGAATAAAAAGCAAGTCTTTTGCACACCTACAAGGTGTGCAAAAGCAGCTAAAAGAGGCTTAAAGATGAAGGTCTAACAGACTGAAACGTTGTTATTCCCATTAAAACTTTTTTAATTGCATTTGAAGACAGTGTGCAGGAGTTTTTTCTTTCAGTTTCATGCCTCTAATGACATTCAACAGCAGTTACTTTTTGTGTTCTTTGCAATTGACAGGTCATGACTAGGTTTACATTTTGTGACAAAGAAAATGTATAAACAATAATAAAACACACACTTCTATATTTGTGCCACACACATGACAGGACCACTTTCACCCTGGTGGCCCTATTTTTTGAATGTCATAATAATAATAATGTTCAAACAATTTTCAAAGAAAAAAAAGCAGATCTTTCTCACAGCGAGTTCAAGCTTGAATTTTCCCTATTCGTGACATAAGTGGTTAATTGTCTTGCTCAAGGGCACTTCAACAGTTGGTATTGAGGGAGTGTTGTGTGTTATTTCTCCACGCTAATATTTCCTGACATTGTGGAGAATCGAACATCTCTGCCTTTTCTAATATAGTGGAGAGTGGAGTAATTTTTTTTCTCATTTTGAAGTACTGTAAACTATTTTTAGGCAGCAGGGCTCCAATGATGGTAACATAGGCCTTAAGATCTTTTGGTGATTCCTGATGGCCTGACATGCCTGGACAACCCTTAGACATCCTCTGACACTGGTCTCTTTACTGTTCCTAAGGCTAGAACAAAAAGGCAAGGAGAAGCAGCATTTTATCGTTATTATGGTCCTAGCCTTTGGAATAGCCTGCCGGAGGATACACGTTTCGGAATCTGTGCACATACTAGTTTGGCATTGCTTTTAACTAGGTTTTTTGTCTTGCACTTATTTTATTTTGAAGCCCTACATAGTACTTCATTGTATGACATATAGCAAAAAATAATAATTGCATTTTCTTTTTGCAATTACATTCTCTTGAATAAAAAAAATGACAAAATAAAATACTAATCTATAATGATATGCCCAAAATAGGGTTGACCCAGCAGCAGATCAAGCAACAATACTTTCCACAAAGGCTTTTCCATTAATATTTCATAAATATCATCACTCATCAGTACCTCTGGTGAATAAAAAAAAAAAAGGAGACAAGTTTGTGCTATGACAATGCAAACAGTCAGTGTTATGTATATATGTTATGAATATTGTATACAGTTACAGTACATACACACACACCTAAAAAATGGAAACACAACATACAGTAAGACCTTATTCTGTTCATAAGAACCATCACAATGGTCAGACTTCTTAATTCAGCAATAAACTTCCTTTAGGTTTGAGCAGAAGAGACGTCTTGTGCTCCTCCATGCGTTTGGCCTCTTCTTGTCTTCTAGCACACGCCTCTATGCCTCCATCCATTTCTGTGCTCAGCATCACTATACGTCTGGATAACTCCTCACTCTCTTGTCTCCGTCTCTGTTGTCCCTTCATTGGAGATGCTGTTCTCCCATCTGCAAATGACCAATCAGGAAGATCTGTCAGAGGTCCATACCGGGAACCATTTAGAGCAAGTCCATGTTCCTTTCTCCATTTGGTTCCAGCTTGTACTGCACACGTTGTGCTGATGGACCTGCTACAGGTGGACCTGCTACAGATGGACCTGCTACAGATGGACCTGTTACAGGTGGACTTGCTACAGATGGGCCTGCTACAGAGCCTCAGAGCTGAAAAGCACGTCTTCACGGGCGCCGCCATGTTGCCTGCGTCTCTTTTTAAAGGGTCTACACCATGAAAATCACTTTTTTCTTGTTTTTTTGTATTTTTTGGGGTCCCCAGTGTCTCTTATACCCCAAAAAATGTTTTTTTTTTTAATTCAGTCATTCCTTCTCATTTCATGGATTTCCAGAATGGGCGTGTCTGAACAGGCGATCTCAGAATGGAAATGTTTATGATGTCATAAACATTAATGATGGCAAACCCAATGTTAAATGAAAAGTGCCCGAATTGCTCCGAAACTTTTTCTACCCCCCCTAAGTGGGGGTCTACGAACAAATACTTCGGGCTCGGATTTTGGCTCCGCCCCCCGGAAGTGGGTGAAACAGGCACCTCAAACACTTGGTGGAATTGTTCAAAAATGTTCAAAGTGTTTTTTTTCCAATTTTGTATTTTTCTTAGATGCTTCTTTTTATGCAGAATTTTTCCTTTTTTTTTTTTTTTTAATCTTTTTTTTAAATATTTCTTTTTATTAACAGACAGAATTGCTCAGTAGCCCCCCCCTGCACAAGAGGACGTTTTGGTATTGCAGCTGAAAGTGCTGTATAAGCCAGAGACAATTGACTTGGGATGAGTATATCTGAGTGATGATTTAGGCTCAAACCTTTTGAAAAAGGTTTGAGGGACATACACCATATGATATTAAATATCAAATATTTTTTTTAAATTCATGGTGTAGCTCCTTTAAGAGAGTATTTCCAGTCAGAGAAGTGCACCCGACAAATGTGAACTGTGAACTATTTAACTGACAAGTGCTTGCATGTCAACATGTCCCTTTTATGCCCAAATATGGAGATCCCTGATGTCATCAGTCAATGCCCATATATGGGTATACCCATACTGTATATGGGCGTATCGGTTGGATCGGTTGTTCTGGACAACTGGATCTCCATATATGCCTATATTATGGACATATCGGTCGGATCTGAGCTTCTGGACAACCGCCTGTCCAAACGACTGGACGGCGGGCACCACACTCCCTCAAGTTTGAAGTCGGTCGGTCCCATAAATGCATAATAGTCAGGGGATATTAGCAGAAAGATTTCCAATCTTGGAATAAATTCCTTACCAAAAAAAATCTTCACCAATGTGTTTGTAAAGGTGTCTAGTAACACATCTCACAAAGACTGAAATTCAGTTTCCCTAGGAGAATTTTTGACAGCTGCTGAAAGTTGGGGTACCCACCATTTCCTTGCATTTCCATGCAGGGCAAAAAAAATCTAATTTTAATTCTGTTTTAAGTAGCATGTGAGGGGTCAAACTAGGGTGTTTTTATGATTCTGAATCCATTGCAAGCATTTGTTTTGCACCAAAACCACTCCTTGGGCTAAAAACGGCCATAGCCATCCTTGTCCAGGTATACTTTTTGTGTAAAAAGCCCATTGAGATTGGTCTGTTTTTAGCCCAAGGAATGGTTTTGGTGCAAAACAAATGCTTGCAATGGATTCAGAATCATAAAAACACCCCCTAGTTTGACCCCTCACATGCTACTTAACACATTGGGTGCCAGAGGTTTATTAAAATATTATACGTTGAGTGCCAGCATTTCTTCCATCCACTTGCGTTATACATTTCGTGCTGTGAGAAGCCCCGACGCGGAAATGCATGTAAACAAAGCGTGCGTGCGAGACGGCGGAGGGTCCCGACTAACGCCTGGAACAATAATATTTCCAACGCGACCCTCCATTGCAGCGTGATCGCCGATCGAAAACGGCTCGTTTCCACCACATTAAAAAGAAATGGAGATATTAAGCTTTTAATCAAGGAGATAACATTGAAAACGCCGACCGGAAGGATTTTTGACATGGAGCCACATCCAGCCTCTTCTTCTCAGAAACTGCTTGGGTGATGTCAAAGTTTCGTTTTAGCGCCCCACGTGGCCCACATGTATAAAAATAGAATTGGGTCAAAAACGGTCCGGACCGTTTTCGGCACTTCTCGTTTGGACCCTCAAAAACGGTCCGGACCGTTTTTGGCATTCAATGTGTTAAAACAGATTTTTTTTTTTTTTTTTTGCCCTGCATGGAAATGCAGGGAAATGGTGGGTACCCCAACCTTCAGCAGCTGTCAAAAAATCTCCTAGGGAAACTGAATTTCAGTCTTTGTGAGATGTGTTACTAGACACCTTTACAAACACATTGGTGAAGATTATTTTTGGTAAGGAATTTATTCCAAGATTGGAAATCTTTCTGCTAATATCCCCTGACTAATAAATATGTCCATTAATGGGCATAGTGGTCGGCTCTGTGGCTCTGGACAACCGGATCTCCATTATGCCTATATGGGTGTATCGGTCAGATCGGCGGTTCTGGACAGCGCCCAGCAACGTGCGTCAGTCGGTCGGAGAGTATTCGAGATACGTGAACTACAGTACAGACGGACGTACATGTTGCTATGGTGCACAGTTATCCTATATTAAAATTGGCTTAAGGGACCTCTGACCATGTCTCTATGACTCAGCCATAACCATATAAGGAGTTCCCAATGCAGCTACGCCCAAATATGGAGTGTGTTGTCTAACCTCAATGTGTCGTCATGGCATCAGGCGCAAACAAATCAGTCAGCTCCATAGATGGGCAAAAAAGGGGGTATGCCCATATATGGGCATAAAAGCGACATGGACTGACAGATACAGAGATCTCCATATATGGGCATATCAGCATGCCCATATATGGGCAAATACGAATGACATCAGGGATCTTCATATATGGTCATAAAAGGGACAAGGACTGACAGATACAGAGATCTCCATCAGTCGGATCGGCCGTGTGACGTAGGTGTGAGGGCCGCGTAGCAGCCAGAACTCTAGATGTGAGGGTTGTGTAGCGGCCTCTAGTATAGCCTAGATCAGCTATTCCCATCCTATCCCACAGGTCTCAATCATGTAATTGTTTGTGCATCTTCTTGCTTCTTGCTTGAGGATGAATGTATGTACAAGTGGAACCAAATGGACCCGTAAGCGTTCCACTTGTACACACCATGTTTTATTCATTTTTTTCGATTCCTGAAAAGTTAATATTTTGGACAATGTTGGTTTCTGCAAGTACATTTTGAAAACAGAGAAGTTAAACAATATAGAAGAAAATGTATGATAATGATTTATTGATAAGCCCTAATCATTTTCACAGTTTAACCCATTAAAAAGCCTGTCAGCAGAACCTACTGCTGTACCAAGTCCACAATTTTGAGCGTGACTCGAATAATGTCCTATATTGTAAACCACAGTTCACGCCCACATGTCTGATAAATGTGTCCATTTCCTTCTGCTGCTGTGTGTTATTAAAAGAGTAGCATAGCGAGTGCTGACGGTGCCATGTCATTATTCAGACAGCCCATTATTCGACGTCCCGTAACCCCTAGCCCTGGTTCAGAGCGCTCTGAACCAGGGCTACGTAACCCCCAGGTTACACTGCATGCCACACAGGTTACAGGTTACATTGCGTGCTACACATGTTACACTGTTGTTGCAGTTATAACGTTACATTATAAAGCACATTTGAATGGCCAGACAGACACAAAAAAAACCTGTTAAATGCAGTCCATTTATCATATAATAATAATATTTTTTCAGTGGAAATATTCATACATTTGCTTCTAGTCTGCAGTTTTAGTGTTGTCACAAATATATATGTTTTTCAATACATACAATATTTGCAACATATTTGCTGCACTGTTGATAATGTACCAGCCATGCCTCCTTCTACATATCTTCTTGTTTCTGCATAGTGGACACACACACACACACACACACACACACACACACACACACACACACACACACACACACACACACACACACACACACACACACACACACACACACACACACACACACACACACACAGCCAGAGAGACACTTTTACTGCTATTTAGCACGATTTGCAGTCTATAGTGTGAGATATGATCTACTGGTCCACAAATTTCAACATAAAGTAACTGCTCACTTCTCTCTTATTTTATCTTTTTGTAATCAGTTTCCTCCCTTAAGTAAAAAAAAAGGCAAGTAGTGAGATGTCGTGCCGTGTGTTACAATACTGGTTTGTAAAACACACCGTAGGGGTCTTGCCCTATAGATTATGCTAGCGCCCTTTAATTTGTATTTATTTGATTGTATTTATTTGTATTTATTTATTTGATTGACAGATGAGCTGTAATTAATATTCCCAGGCTGACTTTTGTTACCAGTCCACCCATGACACGAAGTTGGTGATGAGTCATACTTCTCTCTTTTTTTTTTCAATCTTTTTTCTTCAGTTTTCTCCCATAAAGTGAAAAAAAAAACTGTTTCATAAGCCTGTGCTGTATGGTTTGCAAAACAGACCTACAATTTACAATTTAGGCATTTAGCAGCCACTCTTAAAGGGGATTTTGGACCACGGTTTTCTTACCTTTTCTATGATGTTATGATATCTTAGGATGAATCAAATCAAATCAAATCAAATCAAACTTTATTTATATAGCACATTTACAACAGCCCAAAGCCGACCAAAGTGCTGAACATGGTTAAAACAAGGTAATTCAGACACACAGAAGCATCAACAAAAAATATATACACAGGGCAAAAACGAAAGAAAAACAAAAGAGAAACAAAACAATGCAGAGTTAGGACAGAACAGGATAGCTAAATACGACTAAAAGCAAGAGAGAATAAGTGAGTTTTTAGTAAGGTTTTAAAAGCCCCAATCGACTGGGCAGATCTAATGTTGAGGGGCGACAAATTCCAGAGCCTGGGGCCCGCAGCCGCAAAAGCACGGTCACCCCTACTCCTCAAATTAGTCGTATGAGCGACCAGCAGTAGCTTGTCCGCAGACCTCAAGGCCCTGGTTGGGATATAAGGCTCAATTATGTCAGAGAGATAGGAGGGTGACAGGCCGTGAATGGTTTTAAAAACAAATAAAAGAACCTTAAAATCAATTCTAAAATGAACAGGGAGCCAATGAAGAGTGGCCAGGACTGGGGTTATGTGGTCACGATTTTTTGTGCCGGTGAGGAGGCGGGCGGCTGCGTTCTGGACCAGCTGTAGACGCCTAAGTGAAGCTTGATCAATGCCAGTATAAAGTGAGTTACAGTAATCTAATCTGTAGGAGATAAATGCATGTATGACCATCTCCAGCTGTTTTTGTGGGAGATAGGTTTTGACTTTAGCTACGAGTCTAAGCTGGAAGAAGCTTGTCTTGACAACAGAGCTGATGTGTTTGTCAAGTTTAAAATTATTATCAAAAATAAAACCAAGATTTTTGGCAGAGGAATGGATATTTGAATTTAAAATGCCCAGGGAGTTGGAGGGTGGGACAGGATGGTGGCCAAAAATAAAAAAAAATGTTTTTGTTTTCATTGAGGGTGAGAAAATTGGCGTCCATCCAGGCCTTGACATCGTGGAAACAGGTGAGAAATGGCTGGAATGGATCATTGGAGTCAGTTTTTAGTGGAAAATAAATGTGTACATCATCTGCATAACAGTGAAAGGGCATATTGTGCTTTGCAAAAATTGATCCAAGAGGTAATATGTAAAGGAGAAATAAAATCGGACCTAGTATGGCGCCTTGAGGCACTCCACATGAGAGGGGAGTCGCAGGTGACGCAAATTCCCCTATGTGCACGGAGAAGGTTCTATCTGAGAGGTAGGACTGGAACCAAGTGAGTACAGTGCCGGAGATGCCAACAAGGTGTTCAAGGCGTGATAATAAAATATTGTGGTCAACCGTGTCAAAGGCCGCCGAAAGGTCGAGGAGCACCAGTGCATTACATTACATTACATTACAGTCATTTAGCAGACGCTTTTATCCAAAGCGACTTACAATAAGTGCATTCAACATAGGTAGGGAACGAAAACTACTAATCACCAGAAGTCTTTAGAGCATTATCTGCAAAAACAAGCAACCAAGAGTATACCTAGCGCTAAGGTAAAAGTGCAATATATCAGCTACCTATTTCCTTAAACAGATGAGACAAAATAGCTAAATCAAATGAGCATGAGCTAAAACAAATAAGTGAATCGACTAAACAAGATCCAATAAACAATCCAATAATCCAATAAACAATACAGCAATAGAAAACAAGCGTTCGTACAACTAGTTAACAACAAGTAGGTCAGGCAGAGAGGAAGGGTAGTGTTTCCTGAAGAGGTGAGTTTTCAGCCTGCGGCGAAATATGGGCAGTGACTCTGCTGTCCTAACATCAGTGGGAAGTTCATTCCACCACTGTGGGGCCAGAACAGAAAAGAGTCGTGACCGTGTGGATCGGCCAGAAGGACCCTTGAGTGACGAGGCAATCAGTCGCCCCGAGGTGGCAGACCGAAGTGGTCGGGCAGGGGTGTAGGCATCGACCATAGCCCGGAGGTAGGAAGGAGCTGTTCCTTTCACTGCCCTATAGGCTAGCACCAGGGTTTTGAACTGGATGCGAGCCGCTACGGGGAGCCAGTGTAGAGAGCGGAGAAGGATGGTTGTGTGGGAGAACTTGGGGCGGTTGAACACCAGACGGGCCGCAGCTTTCTGAACAAGCTCCAGGGGTTTGATGGCAGATGCCGGAGCACCAGCAATGCAGCAGGGGAACCGTTATCAGCTGTTAAAATTAAATAATTAAAAACTCTAAGAAGGGCTGTCTCTGTGCTGTGGCCAGGTTTGAAGCCAGACTGGAACTTTTCGTGGAGACCATGTGATAATAAAAATGACTGAAGTTGTGAGTACACGACTTTCTCCAGGACTTTAGATAAAAAGGGGAGCTGGGAAATGGGCCTAAAGTTGGAGAGGATGGAAGAGTCGAGATTTTTCTTTTTCAGTAGTGGGTGTACAACAGCATGTTTAAAAGCGGGGGGGACAGAACCAGATATGAGGCATGAGTTTATTAGTAGGAGGACACTAGGACCAACCACACCAAAAACCTCTTTGAGAAGGTGGGGGGGAAATGCAGTCGGAGGGACAATTTGATGGGCGTAGGAGCATAACCATGTCAGTAAGGGCAGAGAGTGAAATAGGCTCAAACTGAGAGAGAGTTGTAGGACATGGAGAAGGGTGGGATCTAAGGCCGTGAGTGAATGTGCTGCCCTGAGGTCAGAGATTTTGGAAAAAAAAAATGTCTGAAACTCGATACAGAGGGCGAGGGATGGGACAATGGGAGGGGCTTCGCGGGGGTTAGTGAGGGAGTTGAAAATATTAAAGAGAACCTGAGGTTTATGGCTATTAGTGGTGACAAGATTGGAGATGTACTGTAGAATGATTTAGTAGCTTTCACTGCTCTCTGGTAGTCGAAGAGGGAGCCCCGTAAAATGTCCAATGAAACATGGAGCCTGCCTTTGCGCCATTTCCGCTCTGCACGCCTGCTGAGGCGTCTGAGGGCGCAGGTTGAGTCATTTAACCAGGGCTCATGTGGTGCTTTAGTACGTTTATTGTGGCGAAAGGGAGCAACGGAGTCCAAAATGTCAGTACAGGTGGAGTTGAGAAGGGCAAGAAGAGCTTCAGCACTGAGAGCACAGGGAGACCAGGGTGTTGAGCAATGATTGGTTGAATTTTATCATTATCCCGGATAGAAAGTCTCCAAATTCGTTAATAAAATCCTTGGATTTTGGGGGGCGATAGTCCCGGGGGTCCGCCACAGCTTAAAACGTGCGCCAATAGGCCTTGCGCTAGATCACGTGATTTTTTTTCATTCTTTTTTTTCTAGATCTGACGTTCATAGTGACAGAACACTATGCAACCGTAAAAAAAAACGAAAAACAAAAAAAACGGAAGTCTTGCTAGATGACTTTTCAATCTCGTCTAGCAAGACTTCCGTATAAAACACTATGCAAAAAAAAAGAAAAAAAGAACGGAAGTCTGGCTAGACGAGATTGAAATCTAAAGATTTCAATCTCGTCTAGCGAGACTTCCGTATTTTTTATTTTTTTTGCATAGTGTTCTGTCACTATGAACATCAGATCTCTCACAAAAACTAAAAGAAAAGCCATTAAAATACGCGATCTAACGCAAGGCCTATTGGTGCACGTTTTAAGCTGTGGCGGACCCGGGATAGAGTTATGCATTTTTTTCTACTGTACCATTCATCTTAAGATATCATAACATCATTGAAAAGGTAAGAAAACCGTGGTCCAAAATTCCGCTTTAATCCAGAGTGAATAGACCCTATAGCTGACAGAGATGAAGCAGGGTCACAATACATGGGTATTCAACAGGGGGGCCGTGACCCTTAGGGGGTCCTCAGAGTCACAAGATATTGTTGATATCTTTAATTGGACTGAAAATATGCATGAATCCGACATATTATTTGCAATGAATGCAACTTTACTACCCAACACAACTACCCCCACTTCATGGAGGACAGTAGCAAATTTAGAAAACAGTTAAATTAATAAATGTAGACCCATTCAACGCTCCATACGCCCCAGACTTCCAAACTATGGAACAAACTCCCATTGCAGTTAGAACTACAGACTCACTCACAATTTTCCACCGTAATCTGAAGACACCTCTTCAGACATTTTAGCCTGTAGCACTTGACCTAGCCTTGACAACCATGCAGTCTTATGCAGAGGCTAAAATGTAATTTCCTATAGTTCATATAGTTTCAATGTACAGATCATTTATTTGTTTGATATTTGACCATAAAACATTTTTTTCTGTGATTTATTTTATATTTAATTATATGATATACTATATTTAATAAATACCCTTTGTTTTGCCGTTTTCAACAAAAAAAATATCACAGAATCAAACGTTTTATGGTCATGATTCACCAGGACCCTGGATGGCTTGATTCTAGGCTTAAATTAATTGATATAAATATTTTTGGAAATGTCAATGGGAAAAATGCATTGAGTATTTTGCGGTGGAACACGGAAGGGGCGGGAACTGCGATGCTCTATAGGGAGAAGGTTGCTGACTAGATGACTCTTTTCTACACCCACCCTCACTAACCTTGACCTCAGTAAAACAACGACCTAACCTCAAGAAACACTATTTGTAAAACGCAGAATTCGCAATGATGATTACTTCAACACATTGTTGGGGTCAGGGATCGAACCAGCGACCTATGGATTTACAGGCTGCCTCTCTTCTCATTGAGCTAGAGATATGGCCTCCATGATGGTGTCTGTTGATATCTATAGGTTCTTCCGTACGTTATGAACCGAGCCTCTGTTTCGCTAACTACTCTAGATCTCTGGTTCACAAAACATTTACCAATAAAGATTTTTTTGTCTTCTCGGAATGGAAACTAGTGAAAATAGTCGATCTACAAGCTCACAACGCGTTGCTATCTGAAAAGTTGTGAGATTGTAGATCGGCTATTTTCACGGCTATTATGTCATACATAAAAAACAACTACTCTCAAAAAAGCATTTCATGTTATTTTTTTTTAAATGCACATGTCTGAATTAACAGGGTCATGTTTTGTACAATGCAATTTAAATGTAAACTGTAATAAGTGGGATTTGAACCAGGGACTTTTGGAACATGAGGCTAGTCTTTATTGATTGAGCTATTCAATCAACAGCCTCAGACAGTGACAAAGGAGAATCCATCAAAACAAAATAAAAGGGTGAATGAAGTACTTCATACATTGAAAAGAACTACTTTCAAATAAGCATTTCATGTTATCTTTAACAATTGCACATGTATTCATTGATACAGTCATGTTGTGTGCAATGCAATTATAATGAAGTCTACATGAGGTGGGATTCGAATCGGCGACCCTGTGGTCTCAAGGCAGATGATTAAGCGATCAAGCCATTGGACCAACAGACCTGAACTGGTGAAAAAGGTGATCAGACATTTGACACAGTTTCACGCAAATTGCTCAGAAATCTTGGGTTTAAATGTTTTTCAAACTGCTCAATATGGCGTAAAATCTAAGGGCGGAGCTTACTGGTCAAAGTGATAGATATGTTCCTCATGAGTCAAGGCACATGTGTAAGCAAGTTTCACGGCTGTCGGCCAAACGAGGCATGACTTTTGCCTGTTTAAAGTTTGCATTTTCAAAAAATTGCTATAGCGCCCCCCTTTGACCAATTGGAGTAAGATTGGTTTCAGTGATACTTGGAATGACCCTCTACATTATTGCAAAGTTTCAAACAAATGTGAGTCTGCATGTATGTGTTAGGGGCAGATGAATAATTTTCATAAAACTGCAATATTCATTGGCTTATAAAAGCTTAACGTTTTCACTTATGGAAAATCCGCTTTGCCAGTTTGTCGGCATAGGTCCAAAGTTCATGTGTAAAACGTTTCGTGCAGATTGCTCAAAGATCCTAGGAGGAGATAGATCTTTACTGTTTTTCATATAATTCAAAATGGTGGGAAATCTAAAGGTCAAAGGTCAAAAGTCAGAGTATGAAAGTTGTTAGGCATGAGGAGACGGATGTGTGTATCGAAGTTTCATGGCTGTAGGTCAAACAGGGCATGTACCTGTTCAAAGTCAATTGAGTGAAATAGCACAACCTTTGGCCAATGGTTGTGAGCTTCGTTTCTTAGCCGTTTGGCATAGCCCTCTACCATATTGCCGAGTTTCGTAAAAAGTGACCACACGGTTGGGCCAGAACTGAAAAAACGGCGGAAGAAGAAAGCCAAGGAACGTAATAAGGCTTCGAGCCTGATAGGCCTCGAAACCTTAATAATCAAATAAATACAATCAAATAAATACAAATTAAAGGGCCCCAGCATGATAATCTATAGGGCAAGACCCCTATATGGTCTGTTTTACAAACCAGTATTGTACTGCACATATGGCTTATGAAGCTATCTCATATTTTGACACTACAGTACTTGCCCTTTTTTTTACATTAAGGGAGGAAACTGATTCCAGAAAGATAAATTAAGAGAGAAGTGAGCAGTTACAGAAGTGGTCAATTTCATCATCAACTTGTGTGTGCATGAGAGAGAGCCCCTCCTTTTCATAAAGTATATAGGCTGCCGTCTTCAGCTCTTTATCTCCAGTGGATTCTCCATCAACAGACTGTCACCTCCCTGATCTCTGTCAGACGCAGCACCATCAGTGGAGACAAGCACTCTAGGTGAGTCACAATGAGTTAAGTCTGAGTTAAAGCCTCAGTAACTAACTTTTTTTAAATGAATAAAATGTAATTTTGTCTTATCTGTATGGTATGGTAGGGTATGTTAATACAATATAACTTATACAATTGGGGTGGTTCTATTCTCCTTGCACTTCTATTGAGACATTTAGATCGTGTCAAAGGTCACATCTCACCTATAGGACACAGGATCTGACACCAATTTTTACCTGATGGTCAAGGCTCAATTTCTCCCCTGAGCAAGCAGGGCGGCTCCATTAGCTCAATGGTAAAAATGTCAGCGCTTGCGCAGGAAACCGGGTTCAAATGTGGGGTAGAAGAGGAAAGTTACATAGTGCAGCTTTTAATCAGATCTGCAAGCTCGTATAAGGCTCGAGCTTGTACATCTGCTCGATTTTTTACATAATTCTTCTCCTATGGGGGTCCCTGGCACAACACCCTTTCAGATGGGGGTCCGCGGCCAAATACATATCAATTTGGGGGTCCTTGACATGAAAAAGTTTGAGAGCCACTGATCTACATTACGTGATTTATTGCTGCAGTTGTAAGCAGTCATTCTGTTGTGTAATCAGACTAGTAGGTCGCAGCTCAGCACTGATTCATTGTTTTAACTCAGTGGTTTTTATCTGTTATTTTTGTGAACCAACACTGCTCTAAATCCTAAGAGTTTTCTGAAAAACCTTAGCTGTATATATATCTGAAATCAAAAAATGACACAGATTTATAATGGGTTAACACACACAAAACCTTTCTGGTCCTTTAGCAGTTCGTTGGGGTGGTTGAGATGCTACATACCAACGCTGCCTTACAAAGAACCTGCTAATCCCATGTATGGTTCTGTAGAAGTTCTTTAGAAGTTCTTCAGTTGAGTTTATAATGGTTCTATATACTAGCACCATTACGTGGTCATGCTTATGTTCCCTCAGCCTTATGTTCCCTCAGCCCTATGTTACCTCAATACCATTTTTTCCCCATATAAATTAGACCCTCACTCCCAAATTTCCACCGTAATCTGAAGACACCTCTTCAGACTCCATTTTAGCCTGTAGCACTTGACCCAGCCTTGACGACCACGCAGTCTTATGCAGAGGCTAAAATAAAACGTCCTATAGTTTATATAGTTTCAATGTACAGATCATTTATTTGTTTGATATTGTACTGGTTAGACTGATGCTAGGTTCTTTGTTGACCTATGATCCTATTACTGAGGCACTACACTGTCTCTATGCATTCGATGTATGTGTTTAACTTGCTTATTGCTAAATTGTAAATTGTAAATTGTAGGTCTGTTTTGCAAACCATACAGTGTGGTACTGCACAGGCTTATGAAACAGCTTTTTTCACTTTATGGGAAAAAACTGAAGACACCATCTTCATGTCAAAAACTCATATTTGTAATTAAAGAAATAATAATAATAATCAGATAAATACAATACAATAAATACAAATTAAAGGGCCCCAGCATGATAATCTATAGGTCTGTTTTACAAACCAGTATTGTACTGCACATATGGCTTATGAAGCTATCTCATATTTTGACACTACTTGCCTTTTTTTACATTATGGGAGGAAACTGATTACAGAAAGATAAATTAAGAGAGAAGTGAGCAGTTACAGAAGTGGTCAATTTCATCATCAACTTTGTGTTGTAATTTGTGGACCAGTAGATCATATCTCACACTAGATATACTGTAAATGGTGCTGAATAGCAGTAAAAGTGGTTCTCTGGCTGTGTGTGTGTGTGTGTGTGTGTGTGTGTGTGTGTGTGTGTGTGTGTGTGTGTGTGTGTGTGTGTGTGTGTGTGTGTGTGTGTGTGTGTGCGTGTGCGTGTGCGTGGCGTGCGCACGTGCGCGTGTCCACTATGCAGAAACAAGAAGATACGTAGAAGGAGGCATGGCTGGTACAGTATCAATAGTGCAGCAAATGTGTTGCAAATATTCAGATGTATTGAAAAACGTATATATTTGTGACAACACTAAAACTGCAGACTTTTCCACTGAAAAAATTATACATTCATATTCTTTTTATGATTATTATTATATGATAAATGGTCTGAATTGAAAGTGTTGCTTTGTCTGTCTGGCCATTCAAATGTGCTTTATAATGTAACATTATAACTGCAACAACAGTGTAACATGTGTAGCACTCAATGTAACCTGTAACCTGTGTGGCACGCAGTGTAACCTGGGGGTTACGGGACACTTTTAATAACACACAGCAGCAGAAGGAAATGGACATATTTATCAGACATGTGGTTGTGAACTGTGGTTTACAATATAGGACATTACTGGAGTCACACTCCAAAAGTGTGGACTTGTGTACTGCAGTAGGTTCTGCTGACAGGCTTTTAATGCCTTAATTTAATACTTAATGCTTCTGGGGGTCCTTGGGGGGGGGTTCCACTTTGAGAACCACTGCATTAGAGGACAATTGTTTGACCTCGATTTGTAAACTTCCTCTTTTCCATTTTTGTCTGTCATCTTTGTTCAGCTCAACGATGCACGGTCCCCATCTCCCCCCCCTCCTCCTCCTCCTCCTCCTCCTCTTCCTCCCTTCGTCTCTGGGCTGCCATACATCAGGCTCGCTGGCAGAGTGTCAGAAGGCTGAGTTTGTCCCGGGTCACAGCCTGGTCGGGGAGGGCTTCGACGTGGTCAAGTTGAAGACCACCGGGGCCAGCGTGGTGGACGTCCACACCTTCATGGCGGGAGGAAACAAGGGCAACTGTACCATCTGTCGCAACCGGCTGCTCAACAAGGTTACCTTATATTGACTTCTTGACCATCCAAACTGTACGTCACATCAATTGACACAAATAGGCAACAGTTAGCCTGCATCCGCAGTGGTGGACAGTAACAAAGTACATTTCATTGCTGTCGGGCAGAAACCTCCTATCTCCATATTTTAACTTTTAAACGTTTTTTTCCCCGTAAATGATCTACTTGATCATACTACAGCGTCACACGAAATCATCGAAATTAGCAGATCCACAAGCTCAAAACGCTAAGCAGCGCATTTTGAGCTTTGAATCCTGAAAAGTCACAGTTTTGGACATACAGTATGAGGTTTTCACCCGACAGAGACGAAATACAGTTAGCCTACATCTGCAGTGGTGGACAGTAACAAAGTATACATTTACTTGATTGTTGTACTTAGGTAAAAAAATATCAGAACTTCACTCCACTACATTGCAAAGACAAATATTGTACTTTTGACTCCGCTACATTTCTAGGAAAGGGAAAAAGTGCATTATGAATTAATCTCTCAAGTCCTATTTCAAATGTAGAGAAAATAGCAGACCTACAAGCTCACAACGCGTCGCATGATACATTTTTTACATTTCTGGAAAATCCTCAAAAAAATTAAGTCAATCGTTTCATTATTATCAAAAAAGAAAATATCCTTTGTAATTTCTACTTTTGAATACTTTATGCGGGTCAAAAGTTGACTGAGCAACTTTCACTTTCACATTGTTCAGCAATATTTGACCAGGAGTGATACTTTGACTCAGAATCAGAATCAGAATAAGAATCAGCTTTATTGTAACATCACAGGTTTACAGAAGTAAAACAGTGGGTGAAATATAGCCATGGTTCACATGACGCTTGTACATACAAGCGTCATGGTGCCGAGTCCCCCTGGTTTATAGCGGTATATTTCAAATATAAAGTGCTTACCCCCGAGCCACGGATGTTACAAGGCGACCCGGACAGCGATAAGTACCCGTATCTCCCGTATTGTTCAATAAAAAGCATTTTAATTCGATCGCCGGCCATTTTCTCCAAATTTTCTCCGATACTTTCAACCATGCGACACTACACTTGGTAGGTGTATTGCACTCTGATGCATTACCAAAAAAAAAAAGGTATGACAGTCATGTTTCAGGGCTAGGTGAAATACTCAAGCACTGGGTTCAAGTACTTTGTCCACCACTGAAGGGAGGTCACATACTGACTTGTTTCATTTGTTTAAATTTGACCACGGTAGGATGACATTTTTTGATACAGTGTTCCAAAATAGGTCAAAACAAATCACAGTCATTGCCATTAGCCAACTCTGACTGATCTCAACTTTATGTGACCGAGTCCCAGAGCTTACAGCGGGAGCGGGAGGTCACATCTCAACACCTCAATCCTGATTCTCTGAGCTGGTTTTGTCTGTAATTAATTAGCAACTGTTCCTTTTCTCTCTTGTCCGTCACTCCCAACACCTGCATCTTGTCTCAACTCTCCCTTTTCAAACAGTCTCAGAAGCTCCCGGTATCCGTCCTGGACTGGCGCATCAAGGTCAGTGGACAGAACACATTTTTGTATCTTTCTTTATGGGAGTTGATTTACAGATAAAGGCTTTTAATCTCTGTCTGTCTGTCTGTCTGTCTGTCTGTCTGTCTGTCTGTCTGTCTGTCTGTCTGTCTGTCTGTCTGTCTGTCTGACACGTTGTGACCTCCATATTTTAACTTTTTGTGTTTTAAGTTAATGCCCTGCTTGATCATACCACAAAAAACATCAAAAATAGCAGATCGACAAGCTCAAGCTTGTCAATCTGCTATTTTGGCTACTTTTGCATTTGGTCCTGAAAAGTAACAGTTTTGGACACATGAGGTTTCCACCCAACAGAGACGTCATGTTTTTTATCTCAGGACATACCAGACATGTTGTAACTGTTGTTTTAATTTCAGTCAAAATGAAAATGTCAAAGTAAAAAATTTGATTACTTTTTCCACCACTGGGGTTAACGTATGAAAAGTGAAGTATGACCTGTGGTCCTGTGTGGTTTCAGAGGCGTTGCAGAAACCACCTGAGCAGTAAGCTCTCTGAATCCAGCCAGTCTGTCCAGGAAGATACCAGTCAATCTATCGGAGGCAGCTGGAAGGTTAGTCTGATGTCTCTGTACAATTATTGGTGATCTTGAAATGTCTTCACTCTTTCTTCTGATATCTATTTGTCTGATGTCAACATTTAACATTGGCAACCATTGTTTAAAATCAACAATAATCCTGAAGGGTGCGGCGACACTGAACTTTAATTCTGCCTATGCGGGCGGATTCTACCAATGTTTTTCAATGGGAGTGTTTTTTTGCATAAATCCTCGAATGGCAACAAACCGTTCCGTTCCCATTTAAAAGCATTGAAAGAATCCATCTGCATGCATAGGCAGAATCAAAGTTTGGTGCGTGACTGGCTGCACCCTAACCCATTTAGACCTCAGGCCAATTTTAAAAACACCTTCTAAATCCTAACCTAAGTTTTCTGAAAAACTACATTTTGTAAATAAATAAAAAGAAAAGAAAAAGGTTTCATGTTGCTATAGCAACATCTAAAATGACACAGATGCTTTCCAGATTGAAGATTATAAGAATGTATAGGCTTACCAGGTCTAAATGAGTTAAAGCTGCAATCTGGGATTAATTTTAATGAATAAAATGGTGTTATTTTAACCAGTACATATGGTCGGGTACAGCATGTTAACATAACTAGCACTTCTGAAGTGGTTCGAGGCGGTCTCCTACTGTTCCATTGATACATGTCAACCCTGGTCAGTTACTGTAGGACAATGTCGATGTCAGGTGAGTGTGACAGCGGCTCAGGCCTGGAATTTCATCATTTTTATGGGGAAAGGCCTTTCGTGCCGTGGCCTTCATGGCCTCCATGAAATCCCTGCCCTGGATGGACAGATGGTGCATCTACTTGTCTAGCCATCTTTGTTGTAGTTGGGACAACAATAGGAAAGCTGTTCTTTCCTTTGACTATAGGGCCTCTGGTCATCTCAACAGTACATAAACCTGCTGCATTACCATTCTACTACTAATGCTACTAATGCGAGAATCATTGTTTTCATGAATAAGGCTGGCCTTGAAATTTCGGGCAAAGGTGGTTTCGCTTTCGGGGGAACGCACTCCAAGGCCTCAAGGTTTGCCCACCAACACTCTAAACAGGACAAGTTCTCCTTTGCCACCCATGAGATCAAATGCCAGTACTACACGTGAGTAGGCTACTAATAATGTACAAGTTTGAAACAACACGTTTCATTCACTTTATACTGAAGTCATTATTTTGTCAATATCTGTATTAAAACAGGAGTCTCTTTTTATCAGTTGCCAGATAGTTGAACGTGAAATTATTTCATTTTCCAAATGTCACTTCGTTAAGTAGCCGCTGTGTCCTCTCTGATCCACAGCTTCCGTCTCCAGTTAGATCCACCGCTGAGCAAAGACTTCAAGAAGGCACTGCTGCAGCTCCCCTCCACCAGCCACTCTGACGCCTTCCGTCACTTCATCTCTGTCTACGGCACCCACTTCATCCGCCTGGTTAGCCTTGGGGGTAAAGTGCACACCACAACCGCTATCCGCACCTGTCAGTCGGCCATGCGAGGCCTCAAAACCAGTGCAATCAAACACCGTCTGGACATTGAGGCCAGTGCGACCATAAAGGGAGGCGATGGCAGCCTTAAGGGCGGGTTCTCCGCGGATCGGAGCAAGAAGCTGAATTTGGCCAAGAGCTTCAGCGACTCCTTTGCGGACCGGGTCACTGAGGTTCTGGGTGGAGACGGGGGTGAGGATGGTGACCTCCTTTTCAACCCGGATGGAAGAGAGGGCTACAAGTCCTGGCTCAAGTCCCTTAAGACCGTCCCAGGAGTGGTGTCCTACAAACTGAAATCCCTGCACTTTCTGGTGAGAGAATGGAAGTCTTTTTATGTAGGAGGATAATAGATGGGTGAAGTAAAATATTATCTTTCATCACTTAGATGTAATCGTTTGTCCTTTTGAAGTGGTGTTCTCTAAATACCATAGGACAATAAAAGTGAGACATTTTCAGAAAATAACCCGTCATCCTTGTCGTCGTATAGGTCAGGGACAACCCCACCCTGAAGTCCAACCTGAAAGCCGCCATCAGAGCATACATCATATCCAGTGCTGTGGCACTGCGTTGCTCCTCCAGCTGCTCCGTCGGCCGCCGGGGAAAGAACTGCGCTTGCCACTGCAGTGCACAAAATATGGTGAACGCTGACTGCTGCCCCATGAGGCCCGGTGGGGCCCAGTTGAGTGTGACGGTGGTCAGCGGCTCGGGCCTTTGGGGAGACCCTGCAGGCTGGACGGACGGCTACGTCAAGGTGTTCTACGGCCACCAGGAGTTTCAAACGTCTGTGATCAATAACGACAACAACCCGCGCTGGAACGAACAGTTCAACATCGGAGTCGTGGACCTAACAAGCCGCACGTGAGTCTGGGAGAAAACTTGATATGAGAAGATACAGTACAGTATATTCGGGAAATTGAGACAAAATCTGAAAGTGTAAGATAATAAAACATGCTGTGTTTCTATCAGTGAGGGTTGAAAATGACGTCCTAACCCTGCTCACTGTCTCTTCCAGCTGGCTGCGTTTCCAGGTGTGGGACCAAGACAGCGGATGGGATGACGACCTTCTCGGCACGCGATTTGTCAGACCCACCCGAGGTCAGAACGTTTACAAGACGTTCCGACTGAAGCATGGTTCTCTGACTGTGAAGATGAGCGCGACGTGCGGTCCACACCTTCAGGGGAAACGGTGTGAGCAGTATGCTGCCTCTCCTGACATCAAATGATAAAATCGCTGCCATTGAATTGCTTCATAGATGCAAATGATGTGCTTATGATTAATGTGCTTGCCTATAATGAATAAAAAAGCTTGTCTTTTGCACACCATAAAGGTGTGCAAAAGAGGCTAAAAGAGGCTTAAAGATAACCTGATTGCTATTCCCATTAAAACCTTTTAATTGCATTTGAAGACGGTGTGCGGGAGTTTTTTCTTTCAGTTTCTTTCCTATAATGACAAACAACAGCAGTTACTTTTTGTGTGCTTTACAATTGACAGGTCATGATAGGTTTACATTTTGTGACAAAGAAAATGTAAACAATAATAAAACACACACTTCTATATGTGTGCCACACACATGACAGGACCACTTTCAGCAGCACTTTCACCCTGGTGCCCCTATTTTTTTAATGTCATAATAATAATAGTTGTCTAACTTCAATGTGTCGTCATGGCATCAGGCGCAAACAAATCAGTCAGCTCCATATATGGGCACACAAGGGGGCATGCCCATATATGGCCATAAAGGGACAAGGACTGACAGATACAGAGATCTCCATATATGGGTATATCAGTCGGATCGGCTGTGTGACGTATAGGTGTGAGGGCCGCGTGGCGGCCAGAACTTTAGATGTGAGGATTGCGTAGCGGCCCGAAGTAGTCTAGATCAGTGGGTCTCAAAGTGTGGTCCAGGGACCCTCATGGTTCCTTGAGGGGGTTCCAAATGGCCCCTTACGGGTGTGTAACTCTGAGAGTGTACAAATGGAACCGTAAGGTTTGGTTCCATTTGTACACTCTCAGAGTTATGGGGGTCCTTGAAATTAAAGTGTTTGAGAACCACTGTGCTACACGAAATGGAACAAAACCTTCATTAGTATCATTGGTAACACCTGGTCTAGATCAGCCATTCCCCATCCTATCCCACAGGTCTCACGGGTCTCAAATCATGTCATTTTCTGTCGTCTCCCTGGAGGATGAACCCTACTGGTATTTATGATCCCATGGTCTTTGCTCTAGAGCAGTTATTTTCAAACTTTCCTTTTCCTTTTCAAGTTATGGCCCAATGCATTAGGGCCATAACTCTGAGTGTATGTACCAGTGGAACCAAATGGACCCCTAAGCGTTTCACTTGTACACTCCCAGAGTTACCAATCATTTAGCTGGGGACCCACTAGAACCACTGCTCTCGAGCCACTAATAGGCCAAATGTACCACTTCTGCACAGTATATCTCTGATGTCATAGACAGATTGCCATGAAACTTGCAGAACACATTCATCAATAAGCATCTGAGTTACCTCAAATGTCAACTTTGCACACAATGTGCAAAGTTGTTCTGTTCTTACAATGTGTGAATATGCAATATACCTGTGGTGGTGGGGTGTGAGTTGAGCTCTGCTGTGGGTGGAGATGGGAGGAGTGGCTCATGGGAGCAGTCAGAGCCATATAAGGAGAGTTGCGTCACCTCTGTTCACTTCATCGGGCCAGTCTTCTACAGAGCCTTCTATTGGCGAATAGAAGCCCTGAACCGGAAGTTTACGGAATGCACTGGAGTCTATGAGCGTTTTTTCGAGTTTACATGAACCACGTGACCGGTGTTGTTTTCTGCCCCCAAGGTGACGCAACTCTCTAATACAAGGCTCTGGGAGCAGTACAAGGGTTTAATATGTGGCAGGTGTTTGTGTTTGTGGCTAATCAGGATTGTCTCTATTTAGTAGAGTGCTGGACAGTCTGGACCTGAGTGTGGGGCTTCCGCACAGACAGACACACTGAAAAGACTGTGACGAGAGCTGGAAGTGCAGCGTAACATCTGAACCAAATCTGTGCGGCAGGCAACGTTCCCAGCACGGCTGGGCTGACTTTATTTTAGCACTGACAGTATTTATGTTCGTTTTCAACTGAGTGTCTGCGGGAAGCCAATAAATATCAATTTAACCTGCATCCAGTCTATGTAGCAGACTGTGCTACAATACCCATATATTGTCGCTGTCGGGCAGAACCTATCTCAGTTCAACTTTTTTATTTTCTTTAATAAATCAGTGCTATTGAACACCCTTTACGTCTGTGTGTGGGTTTTACACATATTGAACCAATGAAAAGTATTAAAAAGCGCTTCTGACTAAACCTCCTAACTCCAATGGCTCCTCAAACTGTCGGTCAAACCACCCAATTCCAACTCAGGGTTTTTTCCGTCTAACTTCATCATTCTAATCAATGAGGGACAAAACACTTTAATGGTCAAAAACCTCCTAACTCCGCTTGAGCTGTATTTGGGTAAAGTGATGATAATAAAAGGACACATTCAAGTATCTGACAATGTATAAAGTCACCATACCAACTTAGATGAGGCAGTGTTGTTGTTTTAAAAACATGTTTTGTTTTTTCATTTCCTGAAAAGTTAATATTTTGGACATAGTTGTTTCTGCCCGACAGCAGAGATATGATTTCCATATTGTCTCACTGATGAAGACGCTTACAACAAACAAGGATGGTCATCTATGAGCCAAACCACACCGTCATCCATACAGTTCAGTGTGAGACCAGCTGCCAACACATACAAATAAGTGATGGTCGTTGTTTATTTGAACAGCTGCTACTGTTACCAAAATAATTACTGTGTCAGTCTTACGGGTTTCATATGTAAAAAAAAAAAAAAAGGGGGGAATAAATAACATGCTCGTCTATGTGCAGACAATAGTTTCATGGAACATGGCACGTAAATGTTATCAACTCCCCTTTAGAGAATGGCCAAACCATGTTAACCTCATTTTCTACTTACTTACTCTGTTTTGTTGTTTTCACCAAATACATTTTGATTGTAGGCCTACAACCATACACTTCAAGTGCCATAGGCCAAAATGTGAAGCAGGCTGGTTCTGCTTCAGAATGAGGACGATTTGAAAAAAATTGGAGTGGAGCCACTTCCAAAGCCTACTGGCTGAGTGCAGGACAAATGTGGTGCTGATTGGTCTGCAAGATTAGCCCTTAACACACACACACATGCATGCATGCATGCATACTGTACATGCGCACACACACACACGCACACGCACGCACGCACGCACGCACGCACGCACGCACGCACGCACGCACGCAGGCAGGCAGGCAGGCAGGCAGGCAGGCAGACAGACAGACAGACAGACAGACAGACAGACACATGCATCATGCATACATGCATACAGTTGCCCACAATTATGTTGTAACCCTGTGCTCACTCACAGTGCTTGGGAAGGCAGATATCCAAGCTCACAGCGCGTCACTTCATGCCACGCTGCGAGCTTGTATATCTGCTATTTTTGAACTTTTTTTAAAACATCTTTAAAGTGTGAGAAATACTGATTTGGAAGGCATTTATAGAATCGGCCTCAGGTCTTAATGGGTTGCTCTCCTCACTCCACTCATCTCACACCTGAACATATAGTAGGGTCATTTTTGGCACTTCCGTGACCGTGGAGAGCAAAGGTCCGTTTCTCAATGGATTTGTCATCTAGGAGGGTTATTAAACACATTTAGCCGGGGTGTATTTTTAAAAGGGGCGGGGAAACTTTGTGAGAGACCAAAATCCAAGATGGCTGCCGACAAAATGAACTTTTTAATGGTTTGATCTACAGTGATGCTCAATACATGGTTTCAGAGCTTATTTTGGTCAAGGAATACATATTTGTTGTTTATATAATGATTTGACCTATTGTTGACCTTCAAATGCAAGATGGCTGCCAATTATGAGCTCCAAAAGGTTTTATTTTTTCGAAATCGTCATAGAGCCTTCATATTAGGCTCTAATGAAAGCTCTGCACATGATGAGTTGAATAATGTACAGTATAAGTACACAGAAGTAATCTCTGAGGTCAATAAAGTCAATGTTTGTGTGTAAACAATAGTTGCTGATTTGCGGTTTCCCATTAAATAGGGTAGGCTATTGAGAATATGGTGTCCAGTTCATCCCATCACATTTTCATACTGAACCAAAAATAATTTTGCACTATAGGCTAACATAAAATTATAATAAAAATAGTATTCTGTATGCAAAGCTAGAAAGGCTAGCTGCTTGAGCTGAATTAAAAGGTCAACTCAGGCGGAGTAGTGGAGGAGTCGGTAGACCAAGCACTACAGATGGGGCGTGCGGTGCATCCTGCTCTGGAGAGAGGTTCTTATCAACTGTCTTCTTTAAATCAACTGTCAAAGATTCTTGAGCACAAAGAACTATCAGAAGACATCAAGGAGAACCTCAACATTCTGCGCCATGCACTGACTGAAACTCAAGAGGCTCTATACAGACAGCTTACTGTGATTTTGAAAATGATGGCGACTAGAAGGAGCTGATCAACTTTCAGGGACTTTTGGGTTCATTCTTGGAGATGTCTGACCCGCCACTTGTACAATGTCTTGATGCATGTCATGCAAGAAATGGCTCTGAGTACCTATCGTCAACCTACAACATGCTGCCAGGACAGATGGCATACGACAACCATGACTATGGGAGGTGGTTGCCAGACTACTGGGCAATGCTCTCTTCACTGTCAGATGAGCAAATGGAGTTTTTCAACGATCACTTTACCCATCCCGCTTCCTAGCCTCTCGGTCCTCAGGTGTGGGGGTGGCAAGCTGCTATAACAGACCCATGTCTACAAGGCTCACGTGGTTCTTTGGTTCCTCAGGAACTGGTTCTAGGGTGAAAAGCTCTAATATCTTGCTCTTCAAAGTCTTGTGCATTGACCCATCCACATTGAAGAGTGAAAGGCACTCCTCTGTCACTCTTCTCTCAAGGGCTGATTCAAGTTGTATCATACCAGATCCCTCTGCTACGTCCACCAGGGCCGCTAGTCCTGATCTCTCCATATGGGCCACCTGCATATGAGCGCCTTAATTTTCACTTGCAAAAATTAAGGTCATGCAGTAACTCTGGTGAGGCGACCAGGCCAGACTGTAGTGACCTCAGTGTAGGTGAGGTGTCAAATGGGTCAGCTTCAAAATCCCTCATGCATGCCTGCAGGTCCTGAACTGCTTGCTCATCCTTCGTCATCCTCGCTGGCTGGCATTCGACATGCTTCCTGTGACGACGCTGGCACTGGAGGGCCGTTTCACAGTAGACTTCACCCTTGCAATGTTGTTTGCATTCCTTGTTGTTGAGAATAATTGTTTCTAATTTTGTAACAGCTGAGTCCATCCTTACTTTAGCTTTGAGTTCAGATTCATAGTTGTTTCTATCCAAAGATCGAAGGGCTGGCAGGAGTAGGGTAGCCCTGTCATCGACTGGGTAAAGTGATCATTGAAGAAGTCCATTTGCTCATCTGACAGTGAAGAGAGCATGCCCAGTAGTCTGGCAACCACCTCCCAGAGTCATGGTTGTCGTATGCCATCTGTCCTGGCAGCATGTTGTAGGTTGACGATAGGTACTCAAGAGCCATTTCTTGCATGACATGCATCAAGACATTGTACAAGTGGGTCAGACATCTCCAAGAATGAACCCAAAAGTCCCCCATGTCTGTGCCAGGCTTCCAAAGAATGTTGAGGTTCTCCTTGATGTCTTCTGATAGTTCTTTGTGCTCAAGAATCTTTGACAGTTGATTTAGGATAAGAACCTCTCTCCAGAGCAGGATGCACCGCACGCCCCATCTGTAGTGCTTTCCTCGTAGTGCTTGGTCTACCGACTCCTCCACTACTCCGCCTGAGTTGGCCTTTAAATTCAGCTCAAGCAGCTAGCCTTTCTAGCTTTGCATACAGAATACTATTTTATGTTAGGCTATAGTGCAAAATTATTTTTGGTTCATTATGAAAATGTGATGGGATGAACTGGACACCATATTCTTAATAGCCTATACCCTATTTAATGGGAACCGCAAATCAGCAACTATTGTTTACACACAAACATTGACTTTATTGACCTCAGAGATTACTTCTGTGTACTTATACTGTATAGTATTCAACTCATCATGAGCAGAGCTTTCATTAGAGCCTAATATGAAGGCTCTATGACGATTTTGAAAATAATCCCTTTTGGAGCTCAAAATTGGCAGCCATCTTAAATTTGAAGGTCAAAAATAGGTCACATCATTATATTAACTCCAAATATGTATTCCTTGACCAAAATAAGCTCTGAAAACATGTATTGAGCATCATTGTAGGTCAAACCATTAAAAAGTTCATTTCCACAGCAGCCATTTTGGATTTTGGTCTCTCACAAAGTTTCCCTGCCCCTTTTAAAAATACACCCCGGCTAAATGAGTTTAATAACCCTCCTAGATGACAAATCCATTGAGAAACGGACCTTTGCTCTCCACGGTCACGGAAGTGCCAAAAATGACCCTACTAATAGCTGTCACTGTTCAGCCACTGAGCAGCACCTGGGGAGAGGCTCCTGATCCAAGGCCAGTGCATTGCTCAATGCTCTATAGTAAGATGTATGTCTTTTGGTGTACAAGGATACTCACACGAACACAGGGCGAACATGCAAACTCCTCTCTGATTGAAACCAGTGGTAATCAGTGAGCCAGCATGCTGCCATGCTGCTGCTGCTTGTCTGCTGCTGCTGTGTGTGTGTGTGTGTGTGTGTGTGTGTGTGTGTGTGTGTGTGTGTGTGTGTGTGTGTGTGTGTGTGTGTGTGTGTGTGTGTGTGTGTGTGTGCGTGCGCGTGCATGCGTGCGTGCGCGTGTGTTTGCATGTGTGTGTGAAAAATAGAGCCTCCTCTTCATACCGTACATATATAGTATGTACTGTATCTCCAGGTTTTTTATCTCCCGTGGATTCTCCTTCAACAGACTGTCAACTCCCATGTCTGTCAAACACAGCATCTTCAGTGTTCGCCTCTCTCCTTGTAGGTGAGTCCCAAGTTTACACACAACGAGTCAAATCTAAGCTCATTTGATTTAATTTAATACTTTAATTGTCATTCCAGTTGTAATAATTTGGTGTAGCCAACCCTTATAACAGAACCATATTCACTGTGTGCTCATCATGTTGACGGTTGTACTAATAATAGAATTGCGTGTCAAGGTTATCACTTCCACTGCTAACATTTTATTAGCAATGAATGCACATACTCCTATGGGCTGGGGCGGCACCCGTCAGCGGTGAGTGTTGGGCGGGAGGAGATGGACGAAGGCTCTACAACGTCCTCCCGGTGGCGGCTCCTCACTGGCAGTACAGCAGTGACAACACAGAAATGTGTGTGGGGCGGAATCAATTGACAAAACGACTAAATTGGGAATAAAAAAGGGGTAACTAGAAAAAGTGCTCCGCCAGGTCAGGTAGGTTATTGTGGCCTCCTGGTGGCACTATATAGGCCAATGTGAAAAGTGTGCCAATTCATGAATTCATGCATTTTGTTCAGAAAATCGGAGAGATCCGTCTTGATCACATGACTATAGAGATATTGTGTACCGATTTGCGTGATGTTTGGACATAATATGAAGGAGTAATATAAAGAAATATGTTTTGCAAAAGTCGGTCTCCTGGTGGCGCTATAAAAGGCAAATGTGAAACATCCAGGGCAGAGGTTTTTCCTTGGCCTCTAGGGAGTGTGCATGCAAAGTTTCACGCAGATCGGTGCAGTTATAGGTAAAAACGCGAATTGGCCTGTTATAGCGCCACCATGAGGCTGATTTGAAAAATGTGCCATTTCTTCCCCGGCCTAGTGGGAATGTGTGTGCAAAGTTCCACGGCAATCACACGCTGTGTTCATGATTTGAGGCACGTCTGATTTGAGGCACAAAATAATAATAATGAAAAAATCCGATCTATAAACTCACAATGTTGCGACACATTGTAAGCCTGTAGATCTGCTATTTCCGCCGAATGTTTCAGAAAAGGGACACTAGGGTTCATGTGGGTAAAACACTCTCATCTACACTAGTTTGCTGCAGTTGTAAACATGCCTTCTGTTTAGTAGTCAGAGTACAGTAGGTCTTGGATCGCAGCCCAGCACCGATTCATTGCATTAGCTGACCTTTCACAGGAGGACGAATGTTGCCATCAGGAAAATCTCGGCGCGGCCATACATAATCTCAGTTTGAACTTGACCTTTGCTGACCTCTGTAACTGCTTGTATTCCTCTGTGTGGCCGTTAAACTGTGAAGGTGTCGGTGCTGTTATACGGTGGAGAGTTTAATGTGCAGGGATGGAGAAAACCATTAAAGCACGGCTCAACCGCCTGACCTGATGGTGACAATGATAAACTTGCACATCAACCCGGCTTTAAAACTCAGAGGAATTTGGCAAGTAAGCTAATTCAGCCAAAGATGAGATTCTTTAAAAGCTCTATCATCCAACACCTATGCCTCAAAGATGACAGACATTTCGGCTATCCAGTGTGACACACTGATGAAGGCTGGATAGCAATAATAATAAAAAATAAATGGACTTTTATTTGTGAGTGCGACCCTCCATGTCACGATTTATTGAACGATTTATTTGGACAACGCACCACAGCTGTCAGAGTGCCGGTGGTAAAGACAAGTTTGTTATCATCCAACATCTGCCATTATTTATTAAGTTTCTGATCCAAATCCGCCCCAATAGTGTGTCTATCTGCACAAAATAATAACTAGATGTGAAAAAAGTGTACAAAAAAAGGTAACTGAAACTTAATTGTGTGTTTAAAAAACGAACTACAACAAACTAAAATGATACAGCAGTTTTTATTTGCATCGAATTATATCACAGTCACACAGAACTTTAATTCTGCCTATGCGGGCGGATTCTGCCAATGCTTTGCTTTTCAATGGGAACGGAGCGTTTTTTTTTTAAACGTCCAGTTCCATAGTTTTTTGCGATTTGCATAAATGTACTGAGGCAATGTTTTGAAAAATGAAAAAAATACCGCCGGAGTCTCCGGTAGGAGACCTGCAGAGTCTCCTACCGGAGACATTAGCATCTTTCCGCCAAATTATTGGCTTAGGAATTCGACAAATGAATTCAAGGCTTCATGGGGTGTGTAACTGACTATTCCAGGATTGGAATAGTCTAACTCCATCCCTCAAAAAATGCAGTTCGCTGGGCTCATTTAAAAGAGCCTTAAAAAAAAATCACCTTTCAGGAGGCCAAAAGAGGAGGTAGTACTATTTTCCCGTTTTTTTGTTGTACATAGTGTTATTTTTTTTGCTGTTTTTGTAATGATATTTGAACTGTGGTGCCACTATGTATGTCTATGAATTGAATACCAAGGCCCTCATTGGAAACAAGTCCGCAAGGACTTTTATGAACGGACCTGTTAGACAAAGTATTTTAAATGTAACTGTGCTGTTTTACATTTTTTGCCTAATAAAATATTCAATCAATCAATAGAAAATAAGTAATTTTTTGGGTGAACTACTCCTTTAAAATTGCACTTAAATCCATGAAATCCATGTATTGAACTGTAACTGGCATGGTGTGTGCCTGGGCAGCTTGGTGGTCGGTAGAGCACTCCTTTTTGAGTCACAAGGTTGTGGGTTTGAAACCGGGCACAGTGGCACTTCCAGCTCAGCGTATATGTGCAGCATCAACAAAACTCTGCACATACTGTAGGTGCACCAGAATTCCTCTGGGAAACCATCTAACTGAGACATATGGTGGAATTAGTGACAAATTACTACAAGGTTTAATGAGCATCTTGATCCACACAGTTCTGCTGATCGATCCTGTATTTCTCTTTTGTTTTCCTCCTCTTCATTGCTGTTGGTTGGAAACCTTGTGATGTCCAGAACTGTTTTTTTTCTTCTTTTTTTTAATTGGTTAGATATTTATAAAACCCACAGACACACTTATGACCACTTTCACTTTCAAAGGGTTTCAGAAATAGAAGCATCAAAAGACAAATAAAACAGCTTCAACTCTCTCAGTGCTACGCCCCGAGATATCCCGAGTTTTTCCCGAGTACCCTCCGTGCCAGCACGAGAAATCCCGAGTTTTTACTTTTGACTGTGGTCGCGCTATTCTGTTTATTTTTCATGATCACTTTCGCTTCCTGACTCCTTCAGACTCATTGGGTTCCGGTTTCATGACGCAGATTCCGTTTCCGGTTCTCATTTTTTTCCCGCGGTCATTTTCGGACAGAATAGGGAAAGTCACGGTTTTTCACACGGTATAAAAAGCGAACGGAGAGGTCCACGTCTACTCTCTTTGGTCTGGGTGACGATCAGTCATCGTAGTCGTGTATCGCATCGTAATTTAGCCGATTGTCGAAAATGTCAACATCCGGTTATGACCGAATATGACGTGAGCCTGTTTGGGAGGGGGCGAGTGAGCCAGCGAGGTCATCAATGTGTCGATTTGTTGCTCTCTACTGGTAGAACTGTATTATGGGTTTAAAAACCCAATCAGATCATTTATTTGAATGAAAAATTACAAAATAAAAAAAAACGCAAATTGCTGGCAATGGGGGAGTACTTTATGAAAATACTCTTGGCACTGACAGAGTTAAGAGATTTATAAAGGAAAATGTTACCTTGGTTCATTCAGATACTCAGTTGTCCTTTGAAGACACACAATTATTGTCCTGCTTTCTGAAAGCCATAGGACAATAAAACTGAGAAAATAACCTGTCATCCTTGTCATCGTAGGTCAAGGACAACGCCACCCTGAAGTCCAGCCTGCAGGCCGCCATCAGAGATTGCATCATATCCAGCGCTGTGTCACTGCGGTGCCCCTCCTATTGCTCCGTGGGCCACCGGAACCAGAATAGGGGATGGTACCGACTACCGAGTGACCATGACTCTCATTCCTTCTAAGTCATACTGTATATGTTGGCTCCTTCGCACATTCGACTTTAACATTGCTGCTCTTGATTAGATATGCATATATGCACATTACCTGTACATGCATATTATTCCTGCACACTTCTGCAACTGCTGCATATTGATGTACTTGTCTAAGACAATATCTTATATTTGTTTCTCACTGTATATTTTTGTTATGTTATTATTTCTTCTCTTACTTAAAACAATATTATTACATTTAGGATGTTGCACAATGTATTTTTCGGAACAAGTCCCAACTGCATTTCGTTACTTGAACTTGTATAAGTTAGTGACAAATAAAAAAATTCTTGCATATTGATTCTGTGCTTGCCATTGCAGTGGACACCATATGGTGGACACTGACTGCTGCCCTTTAATGCCCGGCGTGGCCCAGTTGAGTGTGACGGACGGTGGTCAGCTGATCGGGCCCCTTTATCCAGGAAAGACGGCTACGTCACGGTGGGTGTTCTACAGCCACCAGGCTTCAAAAAAGGGTGGCAACGACTTCCCACTCTAAAACAAACAGTTCGACATTGGAACTGTGGCCCTGACGAGAACAATATGAGTCTGGGAGGAAAACTTGATATGATATGATATATGATATGATTGCTTGTACGTCTAAAACTGTTCCTTTTTTATTATTATTTTTATATAACGGGAAAATAGCAGATCTACAAGTTCTCAACGTGTCGCAATGCGGTACGTTGTGAGGTTGTAGATCTGCTATTTCACTACTTGTGTGTGACACTCTTGTATGATGAAGTAGGGCATTAATTCAAGGGGAAAAGTTGAAATATGGAGATACGACAGTTCCGCCTGACAACAGCGATATGACGTAATATGATATGATATGATGATATTGGCCAGCTTCTGTTGTTTCTGTCAGTGAGGGTTGAAAATGTCCTCCTAAACCTGCTCACTGTCTCCCCCAGCTGTCTGTGGTTCGCAAAGACAGCGGACGGGGTGACGGACCACCTCGGCGAGGGATGTGCCGGACCCTCCTGAGGTCAGAACGGTGACAAGGCGTTCCAACTGACTCAGGGCACTCTTGACTGTGAGGATGAGAGTGGTGTGTGGCCCCCATCTTCAGGGAACACATGGTGTGAGCAGTATGCTGCCTCACCAGGCTCCCAGGGCATGCTGGGATACATCCGGAGTGGCTGTGAGGACCACTGGGGTGCTGGGAGGCCCGCTCTGTTCATTTAAATGTATTCACTACATCTAAATGATGACCTACAAGCCCACAACGCTTCACATTCGCGATGTGTTGTGACTTGTAAGCTGGTAGGTCTGCTATTTTTTGCACGCAATTCTTTTTTTTCCCGCTGTCCTTGTTGTACCCCTGTGTGACAGATGTCCTGATGCAATATACATTTTAGTTTAGTAATTAAAGGTAGGGTAAGAGATATTTTTTGATTAAGCACTATATTATAATAGTAATCATTGCTATAGAGTGTTTCTTCAGTAACATGGGTCACCCTGTCTCTCCAGCTCTTTGACAAACAGAAAATACTAGGTGACAAAATGTCAGCCAATCAGGAGAGAGTACCCATTTATCAGCTTCATTTGTATAATGTTCTAGTTCCAATTATGTTTGCTATTTTCTTTGTGTCCAATTTCACTTGTTTAATCTGTATCCGGTCTGCGTTCTGTATCCTGACCTGAAAATGCATTTTCTGTTTAATAAAGAGCTGGAGAGAGAGGGAGACTCCTGTTACTGAACAAAAACTCTATAGCAATGAGTACTATCAGAATATAGAGCTATTTAACACTTATTGTAAAAGAAAATAACTTAATCTACCTTTAAATGTAAGGTAAAGTGATTCCAGTAAGTGTTTATAGCCATTTCAAGAGTTTTGAGAGTATCTTGATGATTATCAGGTTATTATCGTGAATCACTATTTACTTTTTGGCAAGGATAATCGTGACATGAAATGTTCATATCTTCCCATGCATATCCCTTATGTGTGAAAACAGTTGATCACAGTTGCTCAGATATATTTTCTTCGTACATCGTCCAAACCAGTGTTTCTTGAACTGGTTTGTCGATTACAAAGTATTGTTGGATGGTTGCACGTGTACTCAAGGATTCCATGGAACCAAAGAACCAAAACCAGGGTTTGGCCAGGCAATCATCGGCTTGATCAGTGTTTCTCACCGTGTTCACTCAAAGGAAAGTCGATCAGACGTGAAAGGTTAGCCTATAAATGAAAAGCACATTGATCTAAGTGTGTAGTGATCCATTTGTCTGTTCTTTCCCACACAGTGAAACCCTCAGTGTTTGTTAGGCTATATCCATTTGTAACTCCGAGGATGTACAAATGGAACCGAACCGGTAACATTTGTATACCCTCAGAGATAAATGAACACTGAGGATTTTACAAGTGCACATGGCAGAAGAGCTGTCCAAGCACTATTGTTTAGGATTGTCCAGTCTATACATTCGATTGTCTGGTTGTGTAGGATGGTCACTTTGAAATATAAAAGGTTGTTCTGTTGTCATTGTCAAGTCTGTGAAACTCTTGTAAAAACCGTCAGTTCATGTAGGAACACCACCAGACCACCAATTACAAACCAACCAGGGGTGAAAGGGAAGTAACAGGACCATTTAAAGGACCGCACCTGCTGACAGGTGTCCTTGAAGACGCCAGTGTTTATAGATGTTATCCTTCTGCAAATATTGATCGTCCTCAAATTTGGACGTCTAGATTTGTTTGCTGTATTCAGACTCGTGCTTTCACTTTCAATTTTGAACTTTGTCAACGAAAAGGTGGACGGACGGGCGGGCGGACGGGCGGGCGGACGGACGGACGGACGGACGGACGGACGGATCGATCGAAGCAGACAGATATATGTTGTTTACTTGTTCACATATTATGTTTTTGTTATTGACTTGTTTTATTTACATTAAGTCTAGCTTGACCACAAATGTTCAGAGAATTATGTAGATTGCATATTGTTATGAAAGGTGCTAGTTTTTATGTTTACCTCGTCTCCTAGTTTGAAGCACAATTTGTTTTGCTTATGTGACCATTTACCTTGTTTTTTGTTGACTAATAGGGTTCATGCCACATCTGACCTTGCACTGGGAATTTGCTCTGTATACCTAAATGTCCAGTATGCTAAATACCTATATTGCAATAAAATGGTAAAAAAGAAAAGAAAAAGGTAACACTAGTACTGTAAATTAGAATTAGAAATGACTTCAAGTCCCAGCACGCTTTGCTCACCCGCGTTTCTGCAGGATGTGGCCCTCTTCCCCCCATTATTTATTGTACTGTAGCGTGTGTGTGCGTGTGTGTGTATGTGTGTGTGTGTGTGTGTGTGTGTGTGCGTGCGTGCCTGCGTGCCTGCGTGCGCGCGTGCGTGTGTGTGTGCGTGCGTGTGTGTGTGTGTGTGTGTGTGGTGGGGGGGGGGTCGTCGGGCTAAACTCTGTGTAACACATTAATCACTTCTGGGTCGGTCTATTGATCGTCTTCCATGGAGCTGATTTACATGTTGATTCTCAGCTCGTCAATAACAGCATTAGGATGCAGCTCTGACCAGGTGCAGCTCCGGGAGAGAGACTCTGGGAGAGACCAAACCTGAATCCTAATTACTTTTTATGAGGGGTGGGGGGTAAGTGGGGGGAGAGGGGGGGAGGGGGGGGGGGTGTTGAAGGACACCTTGCTGTAGTTAGTAGGATCCTACCGCAGGAAGTTACTTTATGATTTATGCTGATGAAAAGTCATTTTTCTCGTTATCATTTTTACACCATCTCTTCTTTATTATGACACGGTAATACAGAGAGAGAGAGAGAGAGAGAGAGAGAGAGAGAGAGAGAGAGAGAGACCGAGAGCAGAGCGACTCGGGTCCTAAACTCCTCTGGGTTTTTTCCCCTCACGCTCTATAACTACTTTACCTTCTCCTCTCTATTAGGGATGCACAATATTGACATTTTAGCCGATATCCGATTAGGCCTACCGATTATTTGCATGGTCAAATCGACCAATTATGATACCAATATTGCAATACAAGTGTGCAAAAAAAACTGCATTTATACACAGACATTGGTGTAGAGAATGACCGCTAGCATATGATGTACAATTTATCTTCAAGTCCGGTGATGCCAACCTCTTAAAAAATCCTCAGGACAAAGCGCTGAAACTGGGGTGACAGGGCTTTCTCAGTTGCCAGCCACAGCTGAGAAAGGCAACTCTACTACGCCAGTATTTATTTTATTTCTACTTACTTGTTCATTTTATGTAAAGCCATCATTTTGGTACCAAGAAAAGGTGCTCTATAAGTCTCCTGCATTATTTATTATTATTAATTTAGAAGAAGAGGAGAGACGAGAAGAGATCTGTGTGAGTGGTTCTCTCCCTGGGCATGCGGCCAGCCACCGGCAGCCTCCAGAGTTCATCTGCACTATTAAAACTTCATTTGAAAGCCCTCAAGGCCCTGTTTAATAGCATTCCACTGGGAGTTCTGTGTCTGAGGGTTGCCCTGTCTTCATACATCACTGCCGTCAGATGAACAACTCATATCGCTAACTATTTGGTATTTAAGGAGTTGTTGCAACAGGGAAAACGGCTTGGTTTCCACGCTGACAGCCCTGTGGTTGTAAACCAGTGGGCTGCAGGGAATTGGGTGAAGGTTTGTGTGTATTGATAGGAGACAAGAGGGGTGAGTGGTGGAAAATAACTAAGTACATTTACTCAAGTAAAATAAAAATTTGGGGTAGGCTACTTTGGGTGCCTACTTACTCGGCACCACATATGGAAATACATGCCCAGATTGCCCACCCATTTGTGCAATAGTCCTTTACCTGATACAGTCGTTGTACTTAGTTGTCTGACATGTTGGAGTCTCAGGCTCATCTTAGACGGACGGCACTTATATTGGCGAAGCGGTACAAGCGGTACAAGTGGTACAATCGGCATAAACGTAAGTGAAGCTCGGCCAATCAGTTAAGCCGACGACAAGCTCAAATATCTTCAAAATATGTGTTTATGAGTACTTTCACGTTTGGCACTTAATACATTTTGACAACAATAATGTTGTACTTTTACTCAAGTGTAAACCTCAAATGTCCAAAACTGTTACTTTTCAGAATTGTAATTGTCTCCGCCGGAGGCGGAGAGTATGTTTTCGCTTCGTCCCGCTGTGTGTTCACCTCCCTCCTAGACAAGCTAACATTGGTCAAGCTCCACGTGACACGTGTCAATATGTTGACACCAATGCCTTTGATTGGCTAGAGGGACTCATGACGAAATAAAATCCTATAAATAGGTGTGTCACTTCAAAAAGCCATTTACAAATCACCCGTCCGTGCGTGTGTGTGTCCCTCTGAGAACACCTAACATTGGTCAAGCAAAGGCGCAGAAGGCCAAAGCTAAGAAAGCATACTCATCTACAACAGTAACACAGAAGAGGACTATAGAGTTGAATTGATCCCACAACAAGGCCGAAGTCTTAATACTGTAACAATTAGCCACCTTGATCAAATACATTATGTAGCACTAGAGAAAACTGACATAGATCAAATACACCAATCAATTGCTGAAACTGTTCAAGACAATGAAGATGAAGAAGACAGACAAGCATTTGAACAAACCAGTCAATTACGACGACTCCCATATGACACATTGCTTCAAGAAGAACATTTTTTAGATGCAGACACTACATATTCAGACGCCCCTGCAGAACACCAAAAACCACGCGCATTCTACCAAGACGACCCGTTCTACCAAGACGACCCGTGCTATTAAAATAGCACGGGTCTGCTGGCGGAGACTTGTGCTCCGAGGAGCACATTTTCTAGTTAATTATATTAATTATATTAATTATTAGCGCAAGTAGCAGATCGACAAGCTCAACACACGTTTCGAGCTTGCAGATCTGCTACTTTTGATGCTTTTGTGTGACGCTGTAGTAGGCCTATGATCAAGTAGGCCGTTTATTACGAAAAAACACAAAAGGTTGAACACGTAGATAGGAGGATTCTGCCCGACAGCGACGAAATCGGAGCACTTCTTCCACCATCGCCAAGTGGAGACTTATAAGAGGTGAGGATTCCTTGTTCCCCCCAGAGGAACCCTGGGGGTTTCAGCTGCCAGGAAGTGCACGTTGAAGAACATGTACTGTTCTTAGAATACATAAATCAGGGCTTCCCAGACTTTTTCAGCTCAAGACCCAAAAGAGAATCTGGTGTCTCCCCCAGAACCCAGACTTACAAAAATACATTATGAATGAATCACTTGAGCCCTGTTGCCGTAAATAAGAAAATTATGATATATATATATATATATATATATATATATATTTTTTTACTTTTTCTTAAAATGTTTTGAACATTAAAAAACAATCATTATGGTAGCAAATCAAGACCTATACAAATCAGGCTGCGACCCAAAATGGGGCCTCGAGTTGCGACCCTATGTTTGGGAAACACTGTCACTGTAAATGGTTGATCAAAAAGGTTTATGTCTGTCCGCCTCATCACTACATAGATGTGTGGTCAAACAGAAGGACCGTCACCATATGGGTTTATAAGCCAAAATCATATTGTAATAAACACAAAATACAACAAAAACAATAAGAACCACAACGATTATTAGCAGCAAACGCATAGGTGAACACAAACCTCTATAGTCTGTAAAAAAAAGAAACAGCCAGCATTGGGGCAGATCTATAAGATCTTCTGGAATTTTACTCCAGCTATGTAGCATAGTAACTGAATGCAGCTTCATCATGTTTTAATTTTTTAATCCTAGAAACTATCAAACCTTGGTGATTTTAAAAGTCTGGACTCTTCATAGTCTGGATGGGAGAAAGTCAGAGATGTATTTTGGCCCTAAACCATTATGTGATTTGTAGAGGAGAAACTGTATTTCAAAGTGGATTCTATGATACCCTGGCAGCCAGTGTAGAGACCCTGAGAACCTGATGTAATGTGTTCAGCTTTCTAATACTTTTTTTCTTTCTTTCATCTTTCCTCTGGCAGCAGCATTCTGAAAGAGCTAAAGCTGCCTAAGTGCTTTTTTGGGAAGGCCCGAGAAAAGACTATTACAGTAGTCTAACCCAGTACAACTAAATGTAGGCCTATAAGAATGAATATTCAGATCATTATACTGTAAGTTTCACTCTTTCCACTGTTATCTCCACACCTATGTAATTTAGTTGTATAATTCTGTAAATCTAATCTAACTGCAGAAATCTTGTCTTATGTGGGTCCTGGGCACAACATATTTTCAAATGGGGGTCCGTTGCCTAATTACGTATCAATTTGGGGGTCCTTGATGTGAAAATGTTTGAGAACCAGTGGTCTAACTTACTGCCAATGAAAGTATAGTAATAAAATATAAAATACAAATGGTGCCAAGAGTTCTCATGGGTGCCCACTCTAACTCTTATCCCCAGTATTGGCCAGGTTACTGCATGGGTGAAATAGGTTCTTCATCTGTCTCTCCCCCTCTCTACCTTTAACTGCCCCCCCCCCCCCCCTCTACACTTTCACTTTTTTTAATGTAGTTTTTTATATGAAAGTGCAGTACTATCTCCTGAGCAGGACACAAATTATCAGAAAAGTGAGCCATAGTGTACGGAAACAAGTTCAGAACCTGTTTTAATGTGTTACCCAGTGCAGCATGGTTTGGTTAGTTCTTAGTCAAAAATAGTTATTATACGTAATACTGTACTGTGTGTCAAGTTCTTCTACTGCCCAGAATCCCTGTTATTGGTTGTAATGTGGGAGGAGTATTAAATGAGAAGTTCACCCCAAAAATGACTTATTTTCTATCAATTACACACCCCATGAAGCCTTTGTCACATTCCCAATAATTTGATGAGCGGCGGAAAGATGCTAATGTCTCCGGTATATAGGAGACTCCGCAAGTCTCCTACCGGAGGTCATGAAATTATTGGCTTAGGAATGCGACAAAAAGAAAATAATCTCCATGAATTCAAGACTTCGGGGGGCATGAAATTGGTTGAAAATAAGTCATTTTTGTGGTGAACTACTCCTTTAATTATACAGTATCACAAACTTTAGCTGGGTTTGCAGAATAATGGACTTCAGGCTTTACTTTAACAACATGAGACAATCAAATACAAATGGGCCACAGACGGTTCCATTTCCATTTACAAGAATCTCACAGTACAGTAATGTAATATAAAGGTTACTGTTTCGACAAACAAAGTGAAATGCCAACAGCTCATTATTATGAGTTGTTCTGGGTAAGAGAGGCTCAGCTAATTGCCTTAAAACGGCAATCCAGAACTTCCAGTATATATACTATAGATAAAATATTATTCTAATCAATCTGTATCGTACATTGTTACAGGAAACAAGCCCTCAGGGCTTTTTGTGTTATCCTTTTAGCATTATTATTGTACAGCTGTACCTGGAGGTGGTCTCCCTACTCTTCCATTGAGACATTTAGACCCTGGTGTCAGGTGGGACAGAGGGCCGTGAGGGCATTGCAAGTGGGCCCCCAAATAATTGCCAAAAGACTACTATTTTAATGATAATATAACATTAATATTAAAAAGTGATACCAATAGATAAGAACCTAAAGTATACTACGTTGGTTCCATTGATCCAAGGTGGGGCACAATCAATCGATTGATCATTAACCCCCCCCCCCCCAAGGACCCCTGGGGGTCCCCGGACCCCACTTTGAGAACCACTGACCTATTACATCCCGCGGGGGAACTTCAGTTTTCAGCTTTACCCAGCTGAGTGCTGCCCGCAGAATGGGGAAAAGTTTAGGGTTAAGGGCCCTATCTTAAACCAAGAGTGGCTAAACCCACTAATTGGGGATTTAGCATTGCGCAAGGGGCGTTCCCATGCGACGTTTGCGTCATACACTCTAGCCTTTGATTGCCTTCCAATAAAACCATATTTGATAATCCCTACATGCCCAGTGCAGGCACGCTCTACCAAACAAATTTGGCATAGCGGATGGTTTTAGAATCCGCTATATGTGCTTTCAAAAATGTGTGTAGCATGATAGCAATTTTAGGGAAAGCGCAACAACACGCCCACGGCCACACCTCCAGGCGCAAATAACGGAGTCGGCATAATGTATAGCGGGTAGTGCGGCCATAAGATACCGTTTAGGGACAGTGGCAGCTGCCTTGTGCGTAATTCACGGGTAGCGGGTAAGGCTTAGCTTAGAAGTGTCTTGCTCAGCGACACTTCAACACAAGGGCTGGAATGGTACCTGGGACCTACGGGACTTCTGAGTTCCCCGATGGGCTCTCCCAATAGTTCTCAAACTTTTTTCATGGCAAGGACCCCCAAATTGACACATATTAGCCAGCGAACCCCCATTTGAAAAGATATGCCAGGGAACCCCAATTTGATACCATTTTGATCTCTGGGACCCCCCCAATCTACGCTGTAGTGTCATCAGTGTTAATTTAACTCTAAGAGGGTACAAATGGAAATATAAAAGGTTCCATTTGTATCAAACCACCCTACCACCCTACAGACACTTAAGAGTCCATGTGGTTTTCTAACAATCAATCATTTGGCTGGGGACCGGCTGGAACCCTCTGAAGGACCCCTGGGGGTCCCCGGGCCACACTTTGAGAACCACAGCTCTTACCATTCAGCTATGGCCACCCCAAACACGGCCCTTACTAGAGCGGTAGAAATGTGGTGTCCCATAAGGGAGGTAGAAAATAACTTTTATGATTAAAGCAAATACTCTTGCAACAAGATAACCTAACCTTTTGTGTCTTGGTGAGAATATAACACATTCCAGATTAAATGATTCATTATAGTCTATTCCTAATGTCATTGAGTTATGTCATTGAGTTAAGGGAAGATGAAATAGTTGAATTAAAATATTATAGAGTAATTAGATAGACAGATATAGATAGATAGATAGGTAGGCATGCATGCACGCACGAACGCACGCATGCACGCACACACGCGCACACGCACCCGCACACGCACACGCACACGCACACGCACACGCACACGCACATGCACACGCACACGCACACACACTTTGTATTACTTGTGAGGACATCAACATTTTAGGACAACGATTTCATGAATGGCATTTTTTAAATTTGGGGCATTTTTAACTGTAAGTGTAAAGCCGAAAAATAGCAGATCTACAAGCTCACAACGTTGTAGATCGGATATTTTTTGGTGCACGACATCAGGCCAGCGCAACACAGCACAACTAAGTAGCCTAAATCAGGTTGTTAACCTCTAAATGTCTAATCCTAATCCTAACCCCAACCTAACACCACACTCACACACACACACACACACACACAACACACACACACACACACACACACACACACACACACACACACAGACACACACACACCACACACACACACACACACACACACACACACACACACACACACACACACACACACATACACACACACACACACACACACACACGCACGCACGCACGCACACACATAACGCACACACATATACATACACACACACACACGACATGCACACGCACGCTCGCACCCCCCCCACACACGCACCCCCCCCACACACACACACACACACACACACACACACACACACACACACACACACACACACACACACACACACACACACACACACACACACACACACACACACACACACACGCACACGCACACGCACACACACGCACACACGCACACTTTCAAGGTTAAAAACCCAGTGTTTTGGGGATCTTTCAGCAGAATATTTCCAGCCTGCAGTGCAGTGTGTGAATGAGGACTGACTGACCATATGCTGTGAACAGTCTCTCCATCATGCAGACCTTGTGTCGAGGCTTGTGGCGGCGCGTGCCATTTTGTAACAAGGCGGCGGACGGCTCATAGGCTGCGGCTCATGGGCTGCGGCTCCCACACACACACGCACACACGCACGCGCGCGCGCACGCGCGCACACACACACACACACACACACACACACACACACACACACACACACACACACACAATATGCGCATCTCGCAGCGGATGGTTTCCGATAAAAACCCCAGTGTTTGCTTTAACTGCTCTTTCATCATCGGGGTGTCAGTAAGCCCCCCCCCCCCCAACACACACACACACACACACACACACACGCGGCACGCAGGCAGGCGCGCGCACACACACACACACACACACACACACACACACACACACACACACACACACACACACACACACACACACACACACACAACTGAAACAAACTACACTTCCTTGGCTTGTGCCAGTGCGCTGCGGAGAGAGAGAGAGAGAGAGAGAGGAGAGAGAGAGAGAGAGAGAGAGAGAGAGAGAGAGAGAGTGGGGGGGAGGGAGGGAGGGGGGTCGAGAGGAAAAAAGGGCGGAGGGAAGGGAGGGGGCAGCAGCAGGTAAAGTGATAGAGATGGAGAGAGAAGAGGAAGAAGGGGAGGGAGGGAGGGAGGCAGCCGTGAGCGCATGCGCAGTGGCCCGCCATCCCCTCCGCATCGCTTCTTCCCCTCCCCCCTCTCTTCCCCCGCCCCCCCCCCCCCCACACCCCTCCACCACCCCAGCCCCCACCCACCTCACCACCACCCCCACCAATCCCACCCTCTCCCTCACTCTCGTTCTCTCTTCCTCCCTCCCTCCCTCTCTCTCTCTCTCTCTCTCTCCCTCTCTCTTTCTGTGCAGCATCAGTACCACTAGGTTGTGTACTGCTGCTCGGCTGCTCGGCTGCGGGGCCACAGACTGCGACCACCGCACCAATACACCCAGGAAGGAGGAAAGGACAGGACACCATAGGAAGGAAAGGAAAGGACAAGAAGAAGAAGCAAAGGAAGGAAAGGAAGGAAGAAAGAAAGAAAAAAAAAAAGATACACGGGGGATAACAAAAAAAACGAGAAGGAAGAAATTATATCCTACAACCGCGGGAGGAAAAAAAAAAAAAAGAAGACCCGAATATACAGACTTTCTTCTACATCCGCCGGTAGAGACGCATTATTAGGCCATATAGCTGCTGCTATACCCGCACCCTAACGGGTTGAATTGAAGAGAACATAGAGGCCTAGGCTGTGTGTGTGTGTATATACATATATATCTATATATATATACATATATCTATATATTTATCAGAGGTGTTTCGGTCGAAGATAAAAGAGCTGAAAGAGGAAGACGTCGGACGGACCATCATCATCATCCAGACAGACAGCAGCACTACGGCATCATGAAGGACCGCACGCAAGAACTACGAAGTGTAAGATGCGTTTTTATTATTCATAGGCTATATATTTATTACCGTGACCACCATACTATGCCTTCCTATAGCACCGTCTCTCTCTCTCTCCATCTCTCTCTCTCTCTACCCCCCCTCTCTCTCTCTCTCCATCATGGTCGTATATATTCCCTTCATCAAGCCATCGGGCCACGCATGGCCACCACTGCTAACTATAGCACACATAGGCTATAATATTACGTTTAAAAAAAACCCATTGTATAGCCTATAGCCTATAACCTAAAAACGGATATATATGTATTAAGCCTATATATATATATAGATAATAATCCATCATCATGGGGCCTGTTATAGCTCTGGCTGGCGGTTATAAAACAGCGACCGCGGGGATACTGTATATCACCAAAAAAAAAAGCCAGCATGAATGAATTGTTAATACAAATGATTATGATAGCAGTGATGACAGGATGACAGGCTGTACTGCCGCTGAC